>NC_135501.1:158275198-158565209 GCF_052857255.1 Amblyomma americanum
TGTGGCGTGACGTTAGAGTCAAGCCTCCACTCCTCCTTGTTTGAAGGTCATATTTCACAGCCACATTGACCTTCAGCTTTGTACAGGAGGAATAGAGGTTTCGCTATAAAATGTAGCCTGCGTTCTGCCCTGCCTCCCCCACTCCTTACTCCTTGTCAGATTATTTACTCCTCACTCTCGCCTGTACGGACACGAAATGATTATTAAATGGAACCGCACCTTTCACCGAGATTTTTCGGTCTCTTTTTCTCGGGGAGGGGGAGGAGGGGGGGAATTATTAGGCGGGTGCCCGCATTCAGCCGTTTCTATTGCTGAAGCACGACAACTCACCGTTGCTCTCTTCCGATGATTTCGGGCTTTTAAAGTCCACAAGGAATTCCGCTGAATGTCACTCTCGTCAAGACAACATTCCTGTGATGAGTTTTTATGGGTGTTTCTTCCATGGATTTCTATACTTTCATAAATATGGGAGTTCTCCTTCAGCCATATGACTTTTCAGCAATGAACCTAGGGCATTGGATCATTGCTTCCTTTCCTATCGCAGATTCGCCTTCTTCCCCAAACTTTTCTTTATAACTTAATTTCCAAAATTAAGGCTGTCTTCGACATTACCAAATGAACTCTCGTTTGGTGCTACTCAGCTGGAGTAAAGCATCGCGAGCGTCGAAGAACGTTTCGTACGTTCATTTCTGCCTCTGGAAAGATTCCCTGCTAGGGGCGCCACCACGCTGTCGTTCTTACTTTTCACAACCCATCTTTTGTTTCCATATTCTAGGTGCAGTTTATGATTGCGGTTAACGTACGTTAGCCTATTTGACATATAAAATGCCGGCACATCTGCTTTGAATATTAAAGCCCTCACTCTCATACTCGTCCCAGTTAAAGACTAATGTCACCACCAAATCCTTGCTAACCCATGTGCTCTCGATTAATCATATCTGCAGCTCTTCCTAAACTAGCCCTCTGAATTCGTGTCCACCTGCGGTAACCACTTCCTGATTCTTCCTCATTGATGCTTTATCCCATTTCTCGGGGACGACTAATGTCGCTGTGTAAGGGGTACAGATATTTTCCAGCACCTTTACAAATCCTTCTTTACCACACTCCTGACGCGGAGTTCAAATAAATTAATAATATTTATATATTTTATCAATGTCGTCCTGTCCACTTCTGCAATCTTCGCTTTCACACTCGCCTACTAATGCGGCATTGTTTTGCACTCATAACAAGAGTGCAGCAACGCAGTTTTAGTCAACCGCTTGAACACATCAACGCTTTTTTTCATCAGTGATGAGAAATATTCCAAACTAGTGCTTGTAAGCACTTATTTCGCTTCAATAAAAAGTGCAAGTACTCATGCCACTAAATCTCACAAAGCTGGAGGGTGTTCAGATGAAGTAGAGCGGCTCTCGGCTAAAAGCCGCTTTACAGAAAGCACACTGTGTTATCAAGCGCAGTCCTGATGCAAAATGAAATCTTTTTTGCACAACGGTCGCCCTTTCATTCTAACTTGCTGTCAGCTTTCTGAAAACCTCCTCAAAATACTGCTGCTTCAATTCCGCAACTTGTGGCAGCCGTTCCTCTAGTTCCACTTCCCGGAATCAGTGAGAATTGCTTTGAATTAGGACTTTTTTTGTCATGATTTTTTGTTCTTGCACTGCTGCTCCTCTCCATGCTCATACTGAAGGATCTAGGCACCGTCACAAGTTCAAATTTTTAAGTCTTGGGTAATGTTGTACAATTTGTCCCCGCCAAACTTTTTTCCGGCACTCACCCTACTCCTTGGTTAGAAACCTGCGGACGATCTTGGTACATACTCTCTTCACGACGACATCTCCAAAAAAACATACGCACACCGAATTTTTTTTTACATCTTGCAGCTTTAGTTGAATTTTTTAGCACTTTTTCTGGTTCCTGAAGGCAAAGGCATCCGGACACTTCACTGTCTTCCACATTCTGACATCCTTCAGGGAACATTTTTCTTTGCATGGAAACAGCGCAGGAGGCGGGACCAAGAAAGAAAGACACACACATGGCAGCGCCCGTGTGTGTGTCTGCCTTTCTTGGTCCCGTCTGCTGCGCCGTTTCCATGCAAAGAATGTACCAACTAGCCCGGCTTACTCCTTTGTTGGAACATTTTTCGCCCATCAAACCCAATCGCTATAAGCGTCGAGTTTTTTTTTTTCAGGAACTTAGTAAGCATTAGAGAACAATCACTGTGTTCTTCGAATTTCACCGAAAGTTCTAGAAAAAAAAACACGCTGCTTAACTTCTAAACATATCTACCAATAGGAAAGAGGACACTAGGGCATCAAGTGGCAACTGGCAATCAATTCAAACGGTGAGGGCGCTGTTTTCTGTAATCCTGATTCTGTTTTTTTTTTTCGCTGATACTTGGCTTATTGGGTTATTCGGGTTTAGCACCTCAAAGCGACTGAGGCTATGAGGGACGCCGTAGTGGAGGGCTCCAGAAATTTCTTTAACGTGCACTGGTGTCGCACAGTGCACGGGCCTCTATAATCCCCCCCTCTCCCCCCGAATTTTGAGCGCCGAAACCGGGATGATACTACTCAGGTACTGAAGTATGAGGAACTGAAGCTCACTGTTTCTGTAATAGGTAGAGGACAAGTCGTAATCTCTATAACCTATCGTTGAGAATGAAGTATGTTCACAGATTAAATTAACTGCACTTACTAGAAAAATTGGCTAGAGTTCAACCTAGCTGAACCTATTTTACTGAGCGCAAGCTCGATTAAGCATGGTTAGACACGGTTTGCTGTGGTTTGCCGTTTCCTCGCTCTATCCTTCGCCAGCGCACCCTGTCGACGTTCTCGATCTGAAGAATAATGAGGTTCTATCAACCGTGTACAATACACTGCCGAAGGACTGGTTCCAGCGCGTGACTCCTCCAAGTCTGTCTCCGAGCGTCGAAAAGCGCTTCGCGCTTTTTATTATTAGATGAAGTCAGATGTTTCAGCGCCATTCTGCGCGGTGAGCGTTGAATAACATTGTTCAACGCAGTTGCAAACGTGACCGAACGTCACAGGCTCCGCACCTCGCAGATGCCCTGAAGCACAGTGAGTCACATGGCATGACGTCACAGCCACGCCCCCACTCCGCCTCTTGAAGGTAACTTCTCGGAGCAACTTAACTGAATTGGCTGTTGGGGAAAAGAAATGACTCACATGTCTCGGCCGACACCTGAACCGCGCTGTAAGTGAAGGGAGGAAGGAGGGAGTGAAAGAAGAAAGGGAGAAAGAGGTGCCGAAGTGGAGGGCTCCGGAATAATTTAGACCACCTGGGGATCTTTAACGTGCACTGACATCTCACAGCGCACGGGCGCCTTAGCGTTTCGCTTCCATAGAAACGCAGCCGCTGCGGTCGGGTTCAAACCCGGCCCCCGAAACACCGCAGCTTTCGCTCTCGAACCAGATTCACAATCATCATCATCGTCGTCAGCCTGACTACGCCCACTGCAGGGCATGTCTCTCCAATTAACCCTGTCCTTTTCCAGCTGTGCCCACCGTATGCCTGCAAACTTCTTAACCCCTGCTACGCTTGCCTTTTCTTGGAACCCACTCCGTTATCCTTAAAGACTAGCGGTTATCTTGCCTTCGGATTACATTCCCTGCCCAGGCCCATTTCTTCCTCTTGATTTTGACTAGGATGTCATTAACACGCGTTTGTTCCCTCACCCACTCCGCCCGCTTCCGATCTCTTGACGTGACACCTTTCATTTTCCTTTCCATTGCTCGCTGTCCTGCCTTTAACTTAAGCTGAACCATTTTCGTTATCCTCCACGTTTCTGCCCCGTAGGTGAGTACCGGTAAGATACAGCTATTTGGATACTTTTCTCTTGAGGGAAATTGATAAACTGCCACTCATGATCTGAGAGAAGCTGCCATATGCGCTCCAACCCATTCTTATCCTCATAGTTACCTCCCCCTCATGATCCGGATCAGTTGTCGCTACCTGCCCTAAGTAGACGTATTCCTTTACCACTTCCAGCACCTCGCTGCCAGTTGTGAACTGCTGTTCTCTTTCTAGACTGTTGAACATTACTTTAGTTTTCTGCATGTAAATTCTTAGAGCCACCGTTCTGCTCTACCTGCCTAACTCCTTGATCATGATTTGCAGTTCATCTCCTGAGTGACTCAGCAAGGCAATGTCATCAGTGAATCGCAGATTATTTAGGTATTCTCCATTAACTCTTATCCCCAACTGTTCAAAATTCAGGCCTCGGAATATCTCCTGTAAACAGGCAGTGAATGGCATTGGTGGTATCGCGTCTCCCTGCCTAACATCCATCCTTATGAGAATTTTCTTGCTGACTTTTTGGAGGACCATGGTCAGCAGTAGTTTTTTTTTCGCAGCTAACTTTTTTCTTCGTTACTGCATTTAGTGCTACCTCCTCAGATGCTTTTCTTGCCTTTTGTTCTGTATAAGATAACCGCTGTAAATACGGTGAAGAATGGGCCGAATGCGCGATACTGGAAATATGCAGTGTAAGTGATAATGAGGGAACCATTTCGTCAAACCACAAGACCTAAATGGCAATTGTGAATGCCTATCACTGGCCTTAGAAAGTGAACTAAAACTTCATGAAAATCCGATTTTTCAGTAATAGCTCGAAATTCTGGGCGCTTAAATTCAGGCGGCGCTTTTATACTGATTGCGCGCAGTAAAACTAGCTGGTAACCAGCCGAGGCACGGTGAAAGGAGACCCTTGTATCGTAATAGCGCAGGAATGCATTGTACAGCAAGACTGAGCAATACCATTTTAATGCAAAAACTAAAGCTTGTTTGGGAGGCGCTAAGCAATGGCGGGCAGTCTATACTAGCTTGAGACCCCAGCGTGATAACGCACCTTCGTTTCGGTTCGTGGCATGTCTGTTATCTTCTTTCTGCCCCTTGCACCTGGCAGAGGCGTAAGCGACGATGTCATTTGCGCGACTCTGGGCGCGACAGGAGGCGAGGTCCCGCCACGCTAGAGCGCAGAGACCTATTTTCGGACCTCTTGCGGCCTCACCTGCACCGCAGGGGGACTTGATTCAGACGCTTTCACGCGAAACTTGCCCGCTTATCTGCCTCCCCAAATAACCTACTTTACCAGCACCTAACTGCCCGCTTGCTAGGACAGGTGCTGTGCTCTAATCCAGATATCCTACTAATTTGTTTATTTATAGCTAATTTCAGCTCTTTCACCTCTTCTCTATTTAGAAATAACGCACCGGTGGGGCGGTTAGTGCTTGTAATATATAGCAACGAATTGTTCCCACTAAAACAGTTTCGTGTGTTTGTTTTGCAGTGACGCCGGACTTAACACATCATTGTAGACAGAGTTAACAGTGGGAAAGATCACTTAGTTTGACCCTCCACGTTTAAAAAATGCTCCTTTTTGTGTATGTGGTCATGGGGCCATTTTTCCGAGCGCATATTCAAACACAGAGTGGCGAAAGTTAAAGGCCTAGCCTTCTTTCCCAAGCCATCTACACACGGAAACCGAACACTAGGCCGACGCCACTTGTTTCCTTGGCCTCAGAGTTGTAGCCCTAGTAAAAGCTTTTATTGACACAGAGGAGTTCAGGCCAAGCAGGCCCCCGGGTCACCGCACGGCTGCACTGCACCCAAACGTACATGTTCCTACGGTCCATTGTGTCAGCCGCCCGGTCTGTGGCGGTCTTCTGCCAGACCGTGTCTTCAGAGCGTAGCACTCCTCCCAGTTGTTAAGGTACTCCAGGTCGAGTGGAGGTGGATCCGCTGGGCACTGCAATAGAATGCGGGTGAGGGTGGCGGTGGGGTGGTTATAGAGGGTGAAAGGGGGGTTGGTGAAGGGTTGGTGAAGGTTTGGTCGTAGCGGGACCTAATATAAGGGCATCGGAGGGCTCGCGTCTGGAAGAGGCGCCATAGCATTTGGT
This sequence comes from Amblyomma americanum, assembly GCF_052857255.1. NCBI lineage: Eukaryota > Metazoa > Arthropoda > Arachnida > Ixodida > Ixodidae > Amblyomma > Amblyomma americanum. The sequence goes on from NC_135501.1 coordinate 158,281,117, forward strand.
GGCAATCGTAAAGGGAGGTGTGGGGTGGAGGGTAGAGCTGTCTTTCAGCTCGGTACGCCTGAGTCAGCTTACTGAACGTGTTCATGCGCTCCCGGAAGAACTCCGACGTGGGGGCTGCCTGTGCCCGTTGAATAAGACCAACTACCAAACGCACACCACCCCATTTTTATTTTCGTAGTTATTTCACTAATTTCATACAGTGTCTCGATGAAGGCGAACCGCAAAAAAAGAGGTAGGGGTTTAAAGTAGTTAAACCATGTTCTCATGGGGAAACAGAAGAAACTTAACCTCCGTCTTAAGGGTTTTGTTAGGTCAATCCTCAAATTAGCAAAAATTGCTCATTCTCTATTCCACATTCATAGATAGCGGCAAGTTCTCATGCCACTACTAGCGCAGTGGTGCAGCGCCTAAGAGACGCGCCATCGTACTGGCAGGCAGCTATTTCTATCAGAGCCACCCGTAGGCATTGTGCGACCCAAGTTGCTCTTCCCGAGCGACATCTCGCGGCCAATGATTAATTCAACTGCCACCTGACACTGTGGTCAATTTGCTCGCTATCCGGTGGGCAGGTTGTGATGACACCGCGACGTCTCAAGACAAGAAGCACAAGACAAGACAAGATGGTAGTTATGCTATATTGGTTTCGCACTGAAAGCTCCAATGTGCTGTGCGATGTCAGTGCATGTCAAAGAACCGCAGGCGATCGAAATGTACCGGGCAACCTCCACTACGGCGCTTTTTAACACGACAGTGTTAAGGCTCCCGGTCAGCAAGAAATCCTGCGTCCTCGTCGTCGTCGCGTCGCCATCACCGGCGCTGTGAGCGAAATAATATCTGAAAAGCAGCATAGGTGGTCCACATAGGCCACGTGACCTTGTGGCGTCCTCACAACCTGCCCACCTGATTGTGAGCAAACTGCGCACCGTGACAGGTGGCATTTGAATGAATGATTGATCACGAGAGGTTCCTCGTTAAGAGGAACCTGGTTAGCACAAGCGCCATCGGTGGCAGCACCTAGATATCATCGTAGGACAGTTGCGCGTCACTTAACACCTGCATCACTGCGCCAGGAGTCGTACGACGACTTCCAAGATTTATGAAAGTAAAGTAGAGAATGACGCATATGTGAGTATTATCCCGTTAATGCTGTCCCATAATAGCCTTAAGGCGTAGCTTACGTGCACCCTTCAATTTTTCCTTGTTTTCAATCACCCCCACCTTTCTCCCTTTTCTCGCGGGGCTGTTGACATATCCACCGAGACGTGAGACAGTTACTGCCTCTTTTCTTGCTTAAAAGCCAATTTATTTTTGTTTTTGTTTTTGTTTTGTTGCAGTGAAAGCACAAAATAGGCGCGGTTAATTACAACAGACCATATACCTGTAATTAAGTGACCTGCTTTATCTGCTTGGGGTATTTCGAGAGCCGCATACTTGAAACCACTGCTGTGAGCTACTGCATTTGATCAGCTTGTGTTCAGCGAAAGTGCGCTGTCATGACTGAGGAATCCCTGCTTTTTTATCCTACGCGAATTTAGAAGTTTTTCCTATACAGCTTTTCATTAGGTTCCATAGATGCCGGGCTCTCATCAACCTCTGGTGACAGCATTGCTTTGTCAGCACTGCCCAGACAAGCCAGACATTTTGACAGCCTTGGATAGACAACTGTTTCAAGCTCACTTTTCATGCTTGTTTACGGCAAAGCAGAAGTGTCGGTTATTTTAAGTATCCTTCTGTCACCATGGACAAATTTATATGCGCACCTGCATGCAGCACAGATGGCTACATTAAGACTAAAACAGCTTTTGTCTGCGTTCTTTCATTCCTGCTACTCGTTCAGAACAGCATAGCAACCACTACAAGAAGAATATTTCTAGAAAATGTTAAGCGATAACAGGAAAATAAGCGTTTGATATTGATTTATTTGTATGTTTTCACCGTTTGAAACTTGCAACTATGAGCTCTTGTCAATACGTGAACAAAGACGCTGACAAAACTAGACTCAAATGACACACAACTTCATCTCTAGGATATGTTCCTTAGGCTGTGGGTTTTTATTTAAGGCAGGAAAAGACACGTTCATTTGCAATTTTAGTGCTGTTTCCTTAATGCTTCTTTCGTGTTTTCTTCTGAAAGAAAAGTACCATAGGAGCCCTCTGTCCATTTAAGCGAGGATGCACTTCGTTTCAATTCCGCCCCTGAACACGTTTTCTCCACAATTAATACTTGAACTCTCGGGAAGAATGTCTGAGCCATAAGCACGCCGAGAGCCTTTTCTTAAGGCGTTGCTCCCCACCAAACCGTTCTTTCAAAGGCAGCAGTAGCCCATTCCTCCTCTTAGCATGCACCTCAGTATTGCAGCAGTTTTTGTGCTGACCCTAGCTGCTTCGACCTTTCTCCTGGCACAAGGACGCCATCGTAAACGAGGCCTCAGTGGCAGCGGTGCTCGCGCTGCTAATGCTCAGAAAAAGTTGCCTAAAGGTGACCCGATCAGTAAGTTGCCAAAGTATATTTTAAGGCACCTTTCTGAGTGCTCGCTACGATGTGTTGTGTGAATTGTTTAATTTTTATTGGCACGCCATTTCGAGCTGTGTTGCACGAATTCAGGTTATAATAATGTTCGTACTGGTTAAAAAAACACTGCCTCATACCTAGATTTCTTTAATCAGAATATATTCGCTACAACAGTGTTTACCAACATTATTAGATAGCGGCGCAAGTATCGGCGCACTTTCAATCAGAATCCGTGTTAGGCGATGGTGGTATAAAATATTTATTGTGTTTAATGAGAAGAATAAATAAATAAAGTTCACATAACCCTTGAAAGGGCTCCTGCAGCGGCTGCCGTCAACACAGCGTGGTCTACAGGCTTGCGCTGGCTATCCCGGGCCGAACCAGGAGCGTGGCTTGCTATTAGTCTAGGGTGGGACTGGGATTAGGGGAGACTGCAGGGTTGAGTTGGTTCGCCCAGGTGGTATGGCATAGGGAACCGTATTCATTACAGTGTGGGTATATGCTATAGTAGATGTTTGAAGTGTAGCTTGTGTCAAAAGCTTAGACGGGTATGTCAATTGGTTTGTAGCTGACGCCAGCGTGTTTCGCATGAGTCGTTTGTTTGGTCTAGAGGTTTATGTGGTTTAACGTCCCAAAGCGACTGAGGCTATGACGGACGCCGTAATGAAGGGCTCCGGAAATTTCTACCACCTGAGGATCATTACCTTGCACTGACATCGCATAGCACACGGGCCTCTAGTATTTCCCCTCCATCGAAATTCGACCTCCGCGGCCAGGATCAAGCCCCCGCCTTTTGGGTAAGCAGCCGAGCGCCATAACCACTGAGCCACCGCGGCAACATCCATGAGTCGTTCCAGCGTTGGTGTATATTTGCACCTGGCCTAGTTAAGTCTGGTGGAAATTCCCGTAGTTTGGCCGTGTTCTGAAACCGCTCTACAATGTCGATCGCTCTAAAAGCACTGCTCCTATTCGTCGCGGTCGGCTGGCGATCAATATGAGGAGAGTGGCATCGGCGGTGACCGATAAGAGCAGGGTTTTTAAACTGATCACAACTGTAGAGTGGTTTCGCAATGCATCCCCAGGTTTGGTACTGGCTCTAGCGAGTGAGTGCGGTTGGTTTCGGTTCCTGGTGCCCGGGTGTCGTTTTCGCGGCAGACAGCGCGCGCACGGTGGTTACCAGGAAGTGACTAAGTCAGGGCAAGGGTCCATTCCAGTGCTACCTTCGATGAGGTGATGGAGTAGATAGATAGATAAAGATGAGGAGGGAAAGGCAGGGATGTTAACCAGAAAGGGGTTCCGGTTGGCTACCCTGCACTGGGGAAGAGGCATTAGGGGACTAAAAGGAGGAAGGGAGAAGGGAAAAAAGGCATAACACACACACGCACAGCATTGTCACAATTTGTCACTCAATCCAGTCGCTCTCAAGTAGGCAAAGAGTGCCTTGTATGCCTTGAGGGCAGTCGACTGCTGTGGCCACGGACCGAGGACCTTTTGCTCTGTTAATGGGCAAGGATCGAGGCACAACACGGTGTATGTCTTGCACTCGCAAATGCAGGGCACTCACAGAGAAGATGAGCGGTGGTCTCCTCACAACCGCAGCTTTCACAGGCAGGACTGTCGGCCATCCCCATCCGGAAAGCATAGTGGTTATTAAAAACAACACCGATCCATAAACGGCATAACAATGATGCGTCGCGACGTGCTTTACGTGGAAGACGAAGGCGCAGGCCAGGGTCCAGTGCCTTGAGGCGGAGGTTGCAAAACTCTCTCATGTTCCAAGCTAAAAGTGTGAGCTCCAGCGCCAAAGGGCGAAGCCCACACGCTGCATCCGGTCTTGATATTGCGATCCTCACTGGAAGCCCGTCGTTGTGGGCAGAACGCGCAGCCGCATCGGCCTGGTGATTACCGTTAATACCACAGTGTCCTGGCAGCCATTGAAAAATGATGTCATGACCTTTGGAAACGGTGCCGTGGTACAGTAGACGGATCTCAGCAACAAGTTGTTCCTGCGACCCGCGGCGTAGCGCAGCTTGCAGGGCTTGAAGGGCTGCTTTAGAGTCGGTGAAAACCGTCCAGTCATGTGGAGGTTCTTGACTGATGAACTCTACCACAGCCCGTAAGGCTGCGAGTTCCGCACCAGTTGAAGATGTGGTGGAGTAGGATCTCAGTATTCTAGGCACGTACGGGGATACGTGGCCCTTGCAGCAGTTTCACCGCGCTGCTTGCCTGTCTGTGATGACGTGTGTGGTGTTAGTCGGGGGCTGGAGGGGGGGGGGGGGGGGGGCTCTAACAATGTGTGTTCTAACCTGGATTCGAGGGTGTTTAACTAACCGTCCGTAGTTAGTATATGACGTCTCACATTCTTCGAAACAAATGTGTTTTCAGGCGTACCGCAAGGTGCCGTGCTTGGCCCTCCCCTTTCCTTCATATACGTTAATGACCTACCTTATAACATTTCTTCCCATATCCGCCTCTTCGCCGATGATTGTGTCGTTTGTCGAGCAATAACGAGCCCCACTGCCTATTTCGCATTACCAAATGGCCTTACTCGCCTATATGATTGGTGTAGCACTTGGCTCGTGTTACTAAATGTCCCCAAAACCGTCTTCATGCCCAACCACCGTCGTAGCAAATACTTTGTGCCTGATTATAAGATTAATAACACCTAAATTGCAAAACACTGAATCATATAAATATCTCGATGCACATATTTACCGTGACCTATCTTGGGCATGTCACGTTAACCACATAATAAATTCTGCTAACCGTGTTTAGGTTATATATGCTGCAACATTTCGCTTGTTCCTCTCCCCCTCTATTTAAAAACTTGCATTCCAAACGTTTGTGCGGCCAAAGCTGGAGTATGCTAATGCTATTTTTGACCGGAACCTCAAAAATCTTACTTACGCCCTCGAGTCAGTTCAGAACCACTTAACACGATTCATTTTGTCTATTATTCCTACGATTCCAGCATCTCGGCACTAAGAGCTCACTTAAACCTACCCTCTCTAGCCTCACGACGTAGGATAGCGCCTCTTATCCGTTTTCATAATTTTTTCCATTCTTTGCTTTCTCATAACCAGTACATAAAAAGAGCCCACCGCATCGCCCGCTCCAGCCACCGTACTGCAGTGTATCCCCCACAAGCCCATACTACAATCACTCTTCCGGCGCTTAGCACGAGACTGGAATTGCCTGCCCACCGATGTTGCCACCACCATCCACCTACTAACGTTCAAGCAGCTCATCAATAGCATTTCATAGTGATTTTTATTGAATTTGTTTGCCTTGCTCGCCCACTCCCTCCCGCAATGTCTCAACATGCGACCCTTTAGACATCAAATGAACAAAAGGCTAGCGCTATAGTTGCTTCATGACGAGAAAAGCAAAGCATACTTTGACAGAACGAAAAGAACAAGTAGGGAGACACCACCAGCGCTGCGGTGTCTTCTTGTCCATTGTGTTCTGACAAAGTGTGCGCTGCATTTGTCGTCATTAATCTGCACCACCTTTCTTAAGCGTCTGCTCTACTACAGGGGCTTCCTCCGCTTTCAGCGTGGTCCTGGTGAGAATGGATGTGTTCGCAATCGTATCCAGCTAGTGCTTGGTGAATTACTCTGATGGTGGCTCTGAGGCCGGGGTATTGAGCTGCGATCGCTGCGCGTACTGGTGCTGATGTGCCATAGATGTAACCTAGTGATGGACTCATGCTGGTTTGGATGGAACTGCTTGCAATATTACATGCAATATTATACCTGAATCTAGGGATAAATTTAAATATTTCACCTGTCTGGCTCTAACTGCTATGTGCACATGTATTTGTGTGAGGCTGATAAAGCATTATTCTCATATCCTTTCTTAGAGGAGCAGAGAGTTCTACTACCTCCAACTCTTTTTGACATCCTCATCACAATCACCCTAAAGCGTCCACTGCAGGACAAAGGCTTCTCCATATCCCTACAAACAACCCTCTGCGGCAACCATGTCCCCACACACTTCTCAATCTCATCCTCACACCTGAATTTTTGCCGCCCGCTTGCCTTCTGTCGGAATCCAATCCGTTACCCTTAACGGCCACCACTTATCCTGCCTTCGCAATGCATGCTCTGCGCATGCCCATTGCTTCTATTGTTCAACTAACATATTATTAACTCGCATTTATTCCCTAACCCACTCTGCTCTCTTCCTGACTCTTAACATTACACCTATCATTTTTCTATCCATAGCTTGCTTTGTACTCCATTTAACTTCAACCCTCTTTGTTAGCCTCCGCGTTTCTTCCCCATAAGTGAGCATCTGCAAGACACAGCTGTTCTCTACATTTCTCGTAAGTTCGACCTACAATGATTCCCTGCCTTTTTCTGGCTATGTTGATGTTTGTCCGATATCAAAAGACGCATTTAGGAACATTAAAATTTCATTGAAAAGTTTTTCCGCCACCTGATTCACAAACTTGGGATCCCTACACCTGAGCCGACTCCTTGACCATATTTTTGACGTGAACGGCGTTTCAGCATGGCCCATGAGATCCCCGCCCTAATGTCTGCTCCGGCCGCCGTGGTGGCTCAGTGGTTATGGCGCTCCGCTGCTGACACCAAAGATGCGGGTTCGATCCTGGCCGCGGCGGTCGCATTTTTATGGAGGCGAAATTCAAGAGGTCCGAGTACTGGGCGATGTCAGTGCACAAATAAAAAACCTCAGGTGGGAGAAATTATTGGAGTCCTTCAATACGGCGTCCCTCATAGGCTGAGTTGCTTTGGGACGTTAAACCTCCATAAACCAAGCCTAATGACTGTGTCGATGCGCGCAGTTTGCTTTAATTTTTCGCTCTTTTTTTTTATAAGGCATCTGTTTTCACTAAAAGTTCCGTATTTTTTCGTAACATCCGGTGTTCTCTCAATGCACGTAAATTTAAGTCTATGTTTCTTGTCGCTTTACACTGCGTGGCACGCAAGATTTAGTTGAAATGATTCTGCCACATGTAGCGGAGCTGCCATGGACGAGTCTCAGACGCTTAGCAAGCGTGCTTGCTTTTCGCTGAATTCCAGAGTTCGCCAAGAAAAGCCACTACCATTTTTTCTCACCTTCTGCTTCACTTAATCAAAAAGCAACTTAAAATACTTTAAAACTTTAAAACTTTCACTGATCCTTTCACAGGTTAAGCAATCAATTTGTCGGACTTATTATGAATATCTCTTGCAACACTCTCATTTCTTCCTCTTTTTTAGCAGTTTATCGAGAGAATTGCACAAGTTTCCCAACGTCTGTCGAGTCAAGGCAGCCTAGCGATGTTGAAAGCATTCGTATGCCTGGATAAACGTCGATGTTCCACTTCATTTCTTTCTTTTCTCTAGAAAGCTAGCACGTCTTTGTCGCAGTGGAGCATTGGCCGACAGCTCCAACATTGCCGGACTCAAAATATACTATAACTGAGCAATCTAGAATACTGAGCACCTGCGCTTCGCTTCTGCTCACACAAGTAGTCATTAATCCGCATCAGATTCAAACTAGTTGGCAGTATTATTACAAGGAGCACCCGCGATACTTTTTTCTTAGTTTCTCCTGTTCGACTGCAAAAGCGATTCTTTCAATAACCTATGCCTTAACGCGTGTCCGGCTGCGCAGCGATCTGCACAAGTTGGCTCGGGTGGAATATGGAGGAAGGGCGACGAACAAACCTTGTTGACATCCACGGTTCCAACGAGACAAAGTTAAGGCTCACGTTCAGCGCAAAACCCGTTGCCTTCCCTGAGGCACTGTTGTGCCGAGGAACCGGCGTAACGCGTGTATGGCTAGAATATAAGTAATTCAAAAGATGGCTTGCAAAGTGAAATAAAGGTCGGCACATGTTAAACAACTCAACCTTATACAGTAAGTGTTTTTTTTTGTCTGGATTCAAACCCACAACATTTGGGTTGCTAGGCTACACAGTATCTGCACCATCTCTCTAGCTCCATGTGCTCCCATGTGCTGCGTTGGTCCCCATGTGGACATCACCGCAGTGCTCAGAGCTACACACAAAAAATGTACACGCCATCGGGTTTACTACCCGGGTCAGTAGTCTAGCCACTGCAAAGCTATGTAAGCACAGAGCTGATCTCAATCACATCCTCTGGGAGTGTCATACGGCTCCCTCTGAGGAAAGAAGCACAAAGGCTCTAGACCAATCGGCGACATTCAAGAGGTCCGAGTACTGTGCGATGTCAGTGCACAAATAAAAAACCTCAGGTGGGCGAAATTATTGGAGTCCTTCACTACGGCGTCCCTCATTGGCTGTGTTGCTTTGGGACGTTGAACCTCCATAAACCAATACTAATGTCTGTGTCGACGCGCGCAGTTTACTTTAATTTTTCGCCCTTTTCTTTATAAAGCCTCTGTTTTCACCAAAATTTCCGTATTTTTTCGTAACAACCGGTGTTCTGTCCATGCACGTAAATTTCAGTTTGTTTTTTGTCACTTTACGCGGCGTGGTACGCAAGATTTAGTTGAAATGATTCTGCCACTCGCACCTTACTGCATCTGAAAAGAGTTCCCGTATATTGCCGTTTCAAGTTTTTTTTCCAGCTTGCTTCACCTTTTCTCTTGCAGAATGTTCACCGAGAGAAGTGTTCAACTCGTGCCACTGCGGCGGAATGGATTGCAAAAGTATCGTTCACCCTTCCCCAGGGTGGAGCATGTGCCCAGCGGTGTGCATGCCTGGTTGTGATTGTCGGCAAGGCTTCTTCAGGAATAAGCAAGGGCACTGCGTACCCCCGAAAGAATGCTTAGAAAGTTATCCAGGGCACACGTTGAAAATAGTGAAGCCGGCATGAAGGGCTAGTAAAGCATGCATTAGTCTGCCATGAGCTGGAATGCAGCCTCTGTCCGGTTGCGCACTTTAACAAAGGAGACGGCGTGGAATATGGAATCCTTCCTACGCGCCCATTAATAAACTATGCCGAAATGCGCACTTATGTGAATAATGTTCCTTTTTTGTATTTACTGAGCGCAAACAGCGCAAGCGGTGCGTCCCTCGAATAAGTGCGTGAAATCGACAAGTCTTTCTCCAGGGCCGTCCTGGTGCAACTGCAGTGGAAGCCCACAACTCCGTTATTTCACAAATTGACATACTCTGTTACTCGAACACATTCTCTCCTTCAGAAAATGCAAAAGCCGCCTGTGTCCGAGAATTTTCGGGCTATTTTTTTTTTCATTTGAATTTTCTCAGATTTTTTCGACTAACCCAGTACGACGGCTGGCGCAGTGTTTAACGCGATGGTGTAAAGACTCGTTCTGCTGAAAACCCGGCGTCAGCAGTCGTCCTGCGTCAGGCGGAAAAAAATCCAAAATTTTCAGAATGAAATCAACCGGCATAGCGGTTCGAACCCAGGCCCTCTGCATGCCAGGCGGGCAGGCAGCTCACAGGAAATGAAAATTGGTTTTGGGGGAAAGTAAATGGCGCAGTATCTGTCTCGAATATCTGCGGACACTGTACCGCGCCGTAAGGGAAGAGATAAAGAAGGAAGTGAAAGAAGTGCCGTAGTGGAGGGCTCCGGAATAATTTCGGCCACCTGGGGATCTTGAAAGTGCACTGACATCGCACAGCACACGGGCGCCTTAGCGTTTTGCCTCCATAAAAACGCAGCCGCCGCGTTCGGGTTAATAATAATAATAATTGGCTTTTGGGGGAAAGGAAATGGCGCAGTATCTGTCTCATATATCGTTGGACACCTGAACCGCGCCGTAAAGGAAGGGATAAAGGAGGGAGTGAAAGAAGAGAGGAAGAATGAGGTCCCGTAGTGGAGGGCTCCGGAATAATTTCGACCACCTGGGGATCTTTAACGTGCACTGACATCGCACAGCACACGGGCGCCTTAGCGTTTTTCCTCCATAAAAACGCAGCCGCCGCGGTCGGGTTCGGCAGCGGGGCAGCGGCATTTGGCAGCGGGGCAGCGCACGGAGCAGAGCGTGATTTCTCTTCACCTTGCATTTCACAGGCGAAACGTTCGACCACTGACCAGGTGCCTGCGATACAGCTACATCAAGATAAAGCGGCGTCGTCCTGATGCGCCGGTGAATTGACTGGTCTTTGTGGAACACCGAGGGATCACGCCCACTTTGCCTGGCTTAAAAGGACGCCACGAGCATCGCGGGAACCATTTGGCAGCGGGGCAGCGCACGGAGCAGAGCGTGATTTCTCTTCACCTTGCATTTCACAGGCGAAACGTTCGACCACTGACCAGGTGCCTGCGATACAGCTACATCAAGATAAAGCGGCGGCGTCCTGGTGCGCCGGTGAATTGACTGGTCTTTGTGGAACACCGAGGTATCACGCTCCCTTTGCCTGGCTTAAAAGGACGCCACGAGCATCGCGGGAACCATTTGGCAGCGGGGCAGCGCACGGAGCAGAGCGTGATTTTTCTTCACCTTGCATTTCACAGGTCTGAACTCTTATTCTGCTAATTTGTTGTACGTACTGCCTCTGCTGCCTTACTGTTCATTTTTGCTGCCTGACTGTCTAATTTTGTACGCCTGTGTTTTGGATCCTAACCTGTCGCAATGGGAACCGAGATAGCTGACCTAAAACGCGAATTCTGGAAGGAGTTAAGGGAGATAAAACAATCCTTGGAATTCGTAAACAAACAGTATGAAGACATGAAAAAGGAATGTGCTAGCGTCAAGGTAGAGAATGCAGCTTTGAAGGTGTCCAATGATCTTTTGGCTCAGGAGGTGGACAGATTGAAGGCTCAGGTCCGTGATAATTCTCTCAGGATAACAGCTCAGGATCAGTATTCGAGGAACAAAAACGTTGAAGTGAAGGGAATTCCGGTTGAAAAAGGCGAGAACCTTCTGAACGTTCTTGGAAAGGTGGGCGTAGCGTTGCGTGAGCCCATAGGTGAGCAGGACATTGAGGTTTGCCATCGTGTTCCTGTACGGAACAGCGGAACGGATGGGACAGATGGGTCGGATCAGAACATTGCTGTGGTCTTTAACCGGCGGTCTAAACGGGACGCAGTTCTTGAAAAAAGCACGAAAGACGAGGTTCACTACAACTGAGCTGGGATTTGCCGCTGAGCAACCCGTGTTTGTGAACGAGCATCTGGCCCCTCAACTAAAGAAGCTACTTGGAATGACTGTGGCGAAGAAAAAGGAAATGAAATGGCGCTATGCATGGGTGCGGGGAGGCAAAATCTTTGCTCGTAAGACAGAAAACTCCCGTGTGCTTCGCGTAACATGCGAAGCTGACCTGGAAAAGATGATGTAGTTCTTTCCTATCTGCCAGCGCGGCCATTCTTGTTCCTTTTGCTCCGATGATTATATCAGATGACGTTCGCTGCCCAGGCGGCGGTGCCTACACCTCATTCTTACATTGTAACACGCAATCGGCTAGGAACAAGCATGACGAACTGATGTTGTTTCTTGCTGACTTTGGTTTTAAATTTGACATCATCATGCTCACAGAAACGTGGTACGAATCTGAAGAGGAAGTACTTTGCCTGCCTGGTTTTCGAACCTTTTTTTTAAATAGATCACATCGCCGTGGTGGGGGTGTTTTGCAACTTGTATCCGAGCGCATGTCATGCAGCTTACTCACCGAGTTTTCGATAGTAACGCCAGATTATGAAGCCTTATCCTTACAGTATCAGAAATCTGTATTTGTTGTGCTATACCGCCCACCGGATGGTAAACTGGACGCATTTTTTGCTTTTCTTGAGAGCGTACTGAGTTTTGTGTCATTAAATAGCCTGCACATTACAATTGGGGGTGACTGTAACATTAACCTATTGCAAAATACAATTCAGTCACAAGAATTACAGGTAATGTTGGATTCATTTGGTTGCAAAAACGTTATAAATGAGCCAACACGCATCAGCCACTCTTCTGAAAGTCTTCTGGATTTATTCATAACTAACAGCATTGAAGACACGGTACATTCTGGTGTTGTCTCAGCAGCCGTGAGTGACCACTTACCTGTTTATGTTTTGTAAACACGGTGAGATTATGAAAAAAAGTGTGAATCATTCTGAGTCATTCATTGTTCAAGAGATAAATCCGAGAATATTAAATAAATTTAGGAAAGAAATTCAAAAAGTAAATTGGAACCCTGTCTTAGAATGTGTAGACGCTAACAAAGCCTACAACATTCTCATTTCTATCCTTACTGCAGCCTACAGAACCTGCTTTAGATTCAAAATGATAAAGAAATCCAAGAAGATACGTAAGCCCTGGCTTACGAATAATTGTCTCAACATGATAAGAAAAAATATGCGTTGTATTCTGCATTTCTGCAAACAAAAAACTATGCAGACCTTCTTGCTTATAAAAAACACAGAAACTTCGTGACAAAGTTTTTACGGAATGCTAAAAACTGCTATTTTGAAAACCTCTTGGGGAAACCGGGTGCTCGTGGTAATGAAATCTGGCGCGAAATGAACAAACTATTACAAAGGGGAAGCCGTCAAAATGAAGAACTTGCAATAATACTTAATAATGAAGCATTTAAAGGACAAAATATGGCGAACAAGTTTAATGAATATTTCATAAATCTTGTTGACAGCGTCCACGATGAAACTGCCGCAAGCTTCCTGAACAAACAGATTACAAACAGTGCTTTCTTTGAGCCGGCATCTCCTGAGGAAATATTCTCAGTATTTTTGTCACTGAAAAATAGTAAAGCACGTGATATAGATGGACTTCAGATAGGACCTATCAAGTTTGTACTCGAACTCCTGGTACCAGTTTTCACCCATCTGTTTAATAATTGTTTGTCTACAGGTGTTTTTTCAGACAAAATGAAGCTAGCAAAGGTTTCGGTGTTGTACAAGTCTGGAGACAGAAATGACTTATCCAATTACCGACCAGTAGCAATATTACCTGTAATATCAAAAGGTTTGGAAAAGGTTATTTGTAATAGAGTGACAACGTTTTGTAATAAGTTTTCTATTATAACGCCTCAGCAGTATGGTTTTCGAAAGCAGGTGTCAACCGAACTGGCTCTACTGACGCAAAAGGAGTACATACTGGATGGATTTGAAGAAAGGAAGGTAACCCTTGGTATATTTGTGGATTTTTCGAAGGCGTTCGACAGGATTAATCATGCTACTTTACTATGTAAATTAGCAGTTATGGATTTCGGAGAATAACTCTAAAATTACTAAAATCATATCTAGAACAAAGAAAAGAGTGCGTCGCTCTTACCGGTGAATATTCATCTTTGCTTACTGTGAAATCAGGGGTTCCGCAGGGCAGTATACTGGGACCGATCTTATTCAATCTTTATATTAATGATTTAATAAGCATTAGTGATCAAGCATATTTTGTTATCTATGCAGACGACACTAGCATTTTCTTTCAGTCCAAAGAGATTAAGGAACTCGCAAGTTTAGCCAATACCACCCTCGATAGGTTGTCTCAATGGAGCACAGTAAATTCCTTAAAAATAAACGCAGCGAAAACCAAATGTATTTTATTTGCGCCGGTGCAAAAGCAAATAAATCGTAGTTTGGATATCTATTTTGACAATTCTAAAATAGAGCTCGCGAGACAGGTTAAAACACTAGGAGTCATTTTTAGCGAAAATTTAACTTGGGACGCTCATGTTGGCCTTGTAGCTAAAATGTTGGCGAGGGCATGCGGAATGATTTGTAGATTGCGACAGGTGATTCCACCGAAACTCAAGCTTCTTGTATATAATGCCTTATTTCTCCCGCATATAAACTACTGTAACATTGTTTGGGGGACAACATCTGCTACACACATCCACAAATTACTTTTAATACAGAAAAAAGCTATCCGCCATATTGCAAATGCCCCACACGATTCCCATACGCGGGATTTATTTCAATCATTTAATGTCTTGACTGTCACGCATGCATACATATTTAACCTGTTCTTAAAATACAAGAGAAGCTTAAAACACACAAATGAGCATTTTCTTCGAATGAGCCGCCTTAAAAAATCCTTGCAGCTGCCATACAGTGTAAGGCAAAGAGATACATGGGATTTGGCATTTTCCCGAACCAATGACGGTTTTAACAGGTTGCAATATCGTGTACCATTCCTGCTAAATAGCCTTGAAAAGTTACCTATAGACCCGAACACCATGACTAGAAAACAATGGAAAAAATTTTTAATGACGAACGACGGTATCCAAATTTAAGAAAAAAGTACAGAAGAAAAATGTTGTAATGTAAACGTTTTCTCTTATTTTGGAGCATGCTTGTTTTTGTATTAGGTTCGTACGATTCTTTTATTTGTCTGTACGTCCTGAGTGTAAATGGTCTAACTTAGACCAGAAACTCGTTTTTTTTTCCTTTCCCTTTTGCTGCATATGTATCCAAATATGTTGGCCTGCACGTGGGATGCTGTTGTACGCGAATACATTTGTATTGCTTTTATCTGTGAGATGCAACATATATATATATATATATATATATATATATATATATATATATATATATATATATATATATATATATATATATATATATATATATATATATATATATATAATGTGTGTGTGTAAAAACTTGCATTTAACATGACTGAAAAACCTTCACGCTGCCAATCAAACAGGGGCAAGGGCCTTGTCAAACTGCTTGTAGCAGCTTTTTTGCTCTTGTCCCAGCATTCCTTTGTTACACGCGGAAGAATGCTGAATAAAGATTTGATTTGATTTGAACCCGGGAACCCTGGATCAGTAGTCGAGTGCCCTAACCACTGAGCCACCGCGGCGGGTGCGTTCGGGTTCGAACCTGGGAACTTCGGGTCAGTAGCCGAGCGCTC
Source organism: Amblyomma americanum (assembly GCF_052857255.1). NCBI lineage: Eukaryota > Metazoa > Arthropoda > Arachnida > Ixodida > Ixodidae > Amblyomma > Amblyomma americanum. The sequence continues at coordinate 158,296,393 of NC_135501.1, forward strand.
TAACCACTGAGCCACCGCGGCGGGTCTGAGTGTTGAACAGGATGCGTATTCCTGAGTAGTGGGGGTACAATTATATTGTCCCGAGTTTCTCCGAGCATGTCAACTTTGGCGGTTCTGTTAAATCGACTCATATGGAGTTTGTGTAGAATTGTCCGGCCGGTTGTGGTCCCGGCTAAGCGTTCGATTTTGGACGTTCTTACTGCTTCCGCAATTTCTTTCAGGGTGTTGTGCATGCCTAGCTCTAGGAGGCGGTGAGTGGATGTACGGACTGGCAATTCTAGAGCTTGCTTCGTGCACCGTCTGATAATTCTATCTTTTCTTTCTCAGAAACTTTAAGATCGAAGTAGGGGGCAGCATTCTATATGCGGCTAACTACGAAGTCCTGTACCAGCCGCAGGAGATTCTGCTCTTTCATGCCGTGTGTCTTGTTGGCAATCCGCTGTATGAGGCGCATCGTTTGTTGTGCGCAATTCTCCATCTTAGTTATTACACCACTGTTACACCCGTTGCTTTGTATAATCATGCCTAGAATTCTGATGTTTTTAACATGAGAGATCTCTGCCCCTTGCGCTTGTTATTTATTGTTAGGGAGGGTTGTAGTTTGTCTTTGATGCAGAGGTTGATAAAAAAGAAATTCGGACTTCTCCGGCAAGCATTGCAAGTCCCTACGACTGATATGGTTTTCGACTTCATTTATGATCTTTTGTAGCGTACGTTCGAAATGCGCGTCGTTTCTACGGGTCATCCACCTGGTGATGTCGTCCGCATACATGCAGAAGTTAAAGCCACCTATCCCCTCCAGCCTCATTGGTAGCGGTATCATGGCCGCGTTGAAGAGAAGAGGGGAAAGTACCGAACGCTGCGGGGTGCCTCTGCTGTCCTAGTGTGCGTCTTGAAACTGACTTTCACCAAAGTGGATGAGCGCTATGCTGCCCGAAAGGAAATTGGCAACGTAGTTGTATGTGTGGTCCCCGACGTTTAGAACAGCCTGGTTTTCCAGTATCGCCTCGTGTTTTACATTATCGAAACCTTTGGTGAGGTCAAGTCCCACTATTACTTTCGTATCGAGCGACGTAGTGTCTACAATGTCATGTTTTAGTTATATCATGACATCTTGCTCGGACAAAAGCGTTATAAAACCTATCATCGAATGGGGGTATAAGTCGTCGTCTTCCATGAAATTGTTTTGTCGAGTTTGTATCACATGTTCCATCAGTTTTCCTATGCAAGATGTGAGGGATATAGGCCTTAGATTTTCTAGACAGAGTGGTTTCCCTGGCTTAGGTATGAAACTACCTTAGCGGTTTTCCACTGTTTGGGAATCTCCCAGCATTCTTGCATGAAATTGGTCAGCGCTGTTATAGATTTTCCGTCTAGGCTTCTAAGCATTTTGTTGGTTACACCATCGAGTCCAGGGCCTGATTTGGTTTTGAACTTTAGTATTTCTGCTGGAACCTCGATTTCGTGGTTAGGGGCGTCTAGTTTGCTGTTGGATTTAGCCTCTTGACGCGGTAAGGGAGTTCTGGTGGCGGAGCTTATGTATCGAAAAAGAATTGCATCGAGGAGTTCCTGCTCCGAACCTCCAAATTTATAACCTAATTTCTGTAAATTTTGTCGCTGTCTTAACTTACTACGTACTGGATCGAGGAGGGGCCGAAGGTGGTTCCATGTTTTGGCTAGGCCGATGTTGCCCTCAAGCTGGTCACACATTGTTTCCCAGCTTTTATCGCCGAGTCTATGTGCATATTCCTCAGTCTTTTTGTTGCAAGGCGCTAGGCGTCTTGAGATCTCGATCACATTTGTCTCTTTAATCGCTTTTCCATGCTAGCTTTGGCCTACCACATATGAAGAAGTCGGCTGTCTAGTACTTCATGTTCCGCATTGTCGTCGAGCGTTTTAGTCGCATGCTTAGCATCATTGCGGAGTTCCTCCGCCCATTGTTTTATGTTTGTGATTTCTGCCTTTCCCTCGTCCTGGATACGAGCGTGGTGGAAAGCGTCCAATTCGATAATATGCGGGGAGCACGTTTGCCGCTAGGCAGGGTCAACGTAAATTTCCGTGACACGTATGTAATGGTCACTGCCTGGGCTTAGCAAGGAGTTGTACCAATTAGCTGTGCCCGCTTTCTTGACCATGGTGAGGTCTGGAGACGTGTCAGCGCACACGGTGTTCCCATTCTTGTGGGGGTTGGATTGCAATGTAAAACATTTATTGCGTCGAGAGCAGGTTGCAAGAGACATACTAGATGGCCGCTAGCCCATGGCTGGCGGCGACCTCATTGGCCTGCTCGATTGCCCGATCCGTGAGCAGGGTGAAGCCCTTTGCTGTATGTTTAGCCACAGCCCTCTCCCCTTCGCACAGTGCCTCGGGTAGCCCTACGCAGGGTAGTGTTAGTGTGCATTGAAGTCGCCTAGAAAAACTAGTGCTTGCTTGTTGCCGATACGCGTGGCTTTTCTGATAGCGGGTCGAATTTAACTTTATTGTGACTTGGAGTGCTAAAACTCAGAATGAAGAGACTGCGTTGGGTCTTTTTCGCCCGGAATAAGTTCGGCGAGGACGTGCTGAATGTGGCGGATGCCGGTGTCATGCTCAATGGCCGTAATGTTCCTTCTAGTGAATGTGGTAACATAAGATTTGTCGCCTGCGGCGTTCAAGACTTTATAGCCGACTAATTTTGACGCGGGAGGGCGATAACGTCTAGGTGGACCTTCAGAGACGCAAGGAGCTGCTGAAGGATTGGCTTTTTTGGAAGAAGGCGATGATTGTCGTACCCAACAATTCTGTACGAAATAATTTTTAGCAGGCAACAGTTTATTAACGCAATTTTTTTCATCTATTGTAAAACCCCACTATAACAATCAATAAAAATCAGCTGCGGTTCAACTACTGCTGAACCTGATCAGAGAGCAAAAGCTGTGGTGCATCGGGCAAGTAGACGCGGCTTGGCCTCTGACGTCGAGTGCGTTCCGCACACTGGATAGGCAACGCGCCCACCCCGCAAGGTGGCGGATAAATCAGCGGTTGATCGCGAGAGGTTTGTCACCCAATGAAGGCTGCGGCTTATTGCTGCAGTGACGCGTGTCTGACACAACGTTGTCCGCGCTAATGCATGCAGCCCACATCTCTCTCTCCCCAGCGCCACGTATCTCAAAGCACGATTGAGGCGTCCACTGCCCGAGGGAGCCAGTTATACAGCTTCCTTTCCTCAAAATCATCAGTCTAGAGCGTCATCAACGTTAACGCCAATCAACACAAAGAACACCAACGGTCTATAGCTTCAGTGCCGAGTTTGTGCTACAAGGTTGTAAGCAGCAACGAATGCAGCTCACATCTATCACTACCGCCACGTAGCTTAAAGAGCGACTGAGGTGTCCACCGTATCACTGGGCCAGTTAAGCGCCTTTCCTTTGCTTTCTAAGAAAATTTAAGATTGGTTTTTAAAATGGATTTGAAGAAAGGAAATGGCTCAGTAACTGTCTCACATATATCAGTGGACACCCGAACCGCGCCGTAAGGAGTTTGACCCCAGGCACTCTTGAAAATCAAAACTGCAAGCACCGCGAAATCGTTACGACATAGCGTACTGAAACTGTCGCTTCACTATGCGCAGATCTCCCTATCCAGGCTTTCCATTTTTTTGCTATTAACACTTTTGCTATCGTCAGAGGCGTTCCCATTGGTTTTGTGAGCGATTAAGAAACTTTGAAAGAAAGAATTTGCTGCACATCGCAAGAATCGACCACTAGCTATATTATTTCCGTAACTGTACCTTAGAAATTTAATAACAATAATACTTGGTTTTTTGAGAAAGGAAATGGCGCAGTATCTGTCTCCTATATCGTTGGAAACCTCAACCGCGCTGTAGGGGAATGGATAAAAAGAGGGAGTGAGAGAAGAAAGGAAGAAAGAGGTGCCGTAGTGGAGGGCCCCGGAATAATTTCGACCACCTGGGGATCTTTAACGTGCACTGGCATCGCACAGCACACGGGCGCCTTAGCGTTTTTCCTCCATAAAAACGCAGCCGCCGCGGCCGGGTTCGAAACCTTATAAATTTAATAATAATAATGATAATGATAATATTATTTGCTTTTGGGGGAAAATAAATGGCGCAGTATCTGTCTCATATATTGTTAGACACCTGAGCCGCGTCTTAAGGGAAGGGATAAATGAGGGAGTGAAAGAAGAAAGGAAGAGAGGGGTGCTGTAGTGGAGGGCTCCGGAATTATTTCGACCACCTGGGGATCTTTAACGTGCACTGACATCGCACAGCACACGAGTGCCTTAGCGTTTTGTCTCCATAAAAACTAAGCCGCCGCGGTCGGGTTCGAACCCGGGAACTTCGGATCAGTAGTCGAGCGCACTAACCACTGAGCCACCGCGGCGGGTGTAGAAATTTGCAATATTCAAAATTTTTACAAGAATGTTGGATATATATGTGCTGCTGCCCCAATGGGGGTGGGTGAAATGAAAAGAAAAATTGGTTTTTTTAGAAAAAGAATTGGCGCAGTAACTGTCTCACATCTCTGTCGACACCCGAACCACGCCATAAGGGAAGGAATAAAGAAAGGAGTGAAAGAAGGAGCGAAAGGGGTGCCGTAGTAGAGGGCTCCGGAATAATTTCGAAAATCTGGGGATCTTTAACGTGCACTGACATGAATGGATGGAAACAACTTTTATTAGACAAAAAAGCTAGAAGATTGGTAAATCAATTGGTCTTTGGGGAAAGCAAATGGCGCAACATCTGTCTCACGTATCGGCGGACACCTGAACCGCGCCGCAATGGAAGGAATAACGGAGAGAGTGAAAGAAGAAAGGAAGAGAGAGGTGCCGTAGTGGAAGGCTCCGGAATAATTTCGACCACCTGGGGATCTTTGACGTGCACTGACATCGCACAGCACATGGGCGCCTTAGCGTTTCGCCTCCATTGAAACGCAGCCACCGCGGTCGAGTTCTTGAAAACTGAAAATTGGTTTTTGTGGAAGGAAATGGCGCAGTATCTGTCTCATATATCGGCGGACACCTGAACCGCGTCGTAAGGAAAAGAATAAAGGAGATAGTGAAAGAATAATGGAAAAAAGAGTTGCCGTAGTGGAGGGCTCCGGAATAATTTCGACCACCTGGGGATCTTTAACGTGCACTAACATCGCACAGCACACGGGCGCCTTTGCGTTTCGCCTCCATCGAAACGCGGCCGCCGCGGTCAGGTTCGAACCCGGGAACTCCGGATCAGTACCCGAACGCGCAAACCACTGAGCCACCGCGGCGGGCTTGTGAGAGCAGGCTCTTCCCGATCACTATGGCAATCAATAGCTCCCGGAAGCCTCATTGTTTCGCGCGTAGTTCTTCGGGAGGCTGTATGCGTTGTCTCTTTTTGTAACAAATTTATTTAAGTGAGTGTACCACTCACCTCAATAATGCCCTGAAGGCCATGAGGGTATCTGAAGGAAATAAAATAAATAAATGAATATATTTTGCACGTCACTTTCTAAGTCATTTTCGTTATTCCTGAGTAATTCTGCTTCTGGCGTCTCCCTCTTATTCCCTAAAAACAGAGAGGGGGAGAAGGCAAGCTGCAGAGGAATAGGGGGATGGTTTACATGCTGTAAGTGCAATGGGCAAATTCCTCTAAACACTACCCAAATGGTTGAGGCCTCACACAGACGCCGATGCCGCCAAATAGCTCTCGCCAACGTGACCTTCCTGATTAATGTTAATTTTTTTTAGAAAAGGGTATGACTCAGAAACTGTTTCACTTCTCAGTGGAGTTCCCGGGTTAGAACCCGACCGCGGCGGCTGCGTTTTTATGGAGGAAAAACGCTAAGGCGCCCGTGTGCTGTGCGATGTCAGTGCACGTTAAAGATCCCCAGGTGGTCGAAATTATTCCGGAGCCCTCCACTACGGCACCTCCTTCTTCCTTTCTTCTTTCACTCCCTCCCTTATCCCTTCCCTTACGGCGCGGTTCAGGTGTCCAACGGTATATGAGACAGATACTGCGCCATTTCCTGTCCCCAAAACCAATTATTATTATTATTATTATTATATTATTATTATTATTATTATTATTATTGTCTCAGTGGACACCTCAAGCGCGCCGTAAGGGAAAGGAGAATGCGTCGTCAATAGGTGCCATCAGACATCTGCACAAAGTGTTCAGCGTAAGTCTTTCGCGGTATAATGTCTCGTGTTCTATGCTTGCTTTCTTAGAAAGAGTTAAAGCTTTGCTTTATGGCCGTGATACATTGAGGTTAACTTGTCCGCGACAGTGTCCTCTTGAGAGGAAGGTGTTAATTTGCTGGAGTTCACTCATCCACCTACAACATACAAGTATGACCCGCTTTATGTCAGGCCCGAAGCAGCAGACGGCCGCGGTGAATTACAAGTTGTAAGCCTTTCTCGTAACGCGTTGTCTCATTCCGCTGTTCATATCTCTATGTTGATTGTTTATGTCACCTCGTCGCAATTTTGTTGAACTGCAGGTGTTCGATATTTCCGGAGCCCTTCACTGTGGCGTACCTCGTAGCCTGAGGCACTTTGGGAGGATAAACTTCCATAAACCAAGCTATTATCACGGCGACAGCTGTTAAGCGCCCGTTCCTCGGTGTGTTCCCGTGGCAACACTCCGGAAGGAACACTCGGAAGGTGGCTACCGGGCAATGTGGAAGGTATGGAATGAGCGGAGAAATGCGTAGCCCGTGAGTGGTTACCACAGGAACCGTCCAGAGGGCGGCTACCATCGAAGGAGGAGGGTATGGCAAAGCGTAAGTTGGCGCAGCCTGTCAGAGGTTACAACCAACCCACACGGGGGATAGTTACCATGGAAGGACGAGGAGGGTTACCATGAAAGGAGGCTTTATGGCGAGAGCGTAGGAAGGCGTAACCAGAGGATGGTTGCTACGATAACCGTCCGGAAGGTGATTACCGTAGAAGGAGTGTGTGGCAGAAGCCGACAGATCCCCATTTGGAGCATGAATACCATATAAGGAGGAGGCTGTATGGAGAGAGCGTAAGAACACAAAACCGGCACGTTGTTGTAGTGAGAACCAACCGGTTCGAAGTTTCAAGGTGATGATAAGAGTCTGGTGGAAACTTGCTTAACTTGGGTGCCAAGCAGTGCGCTCAAGGCGTCAGGGATCTGTGAGAAGGGTCGTAAGCAAAATTGAGGATAGTTTTCGGATATTATAGAAGGGGGAAAGGCGGTCGAGAGGGGGAAGACGAAGGGCGTCACTGGGGGCGGGGGGTGGGGAAAGAAGCAGAAGAAACATGCACTCCAGGATGACCCTAAGTGTACACCGAAGAACAACCGCAGCTGCGCCCCGACAGATTTCAGAGAAATGCTCCAGAAAAAAAATGGCAGTTCCTTAGCTCAGCTACGTCAGGATATACGTAGCGAGAGCTGCAGTTCCAACCTCGCTACGCATGTTGTCGAGCTTGTTGTTCTGACTCTAATGTTAAGCATTGAAAAAGTATTTGGTGAAATACATTATTTATTCAATTGTTTTGACAGAGATAAACACTGCCCGATGATCAGTTAAGTAACACGCAGTTGTCTCACTGCTGCCTACACAGTACTTAGACTGGTTGGTTTCTCTAAGATAGACAAGCTGCTATGCGCCGCTTGTTACGCTCCGCCTCTTGGCGTCTCCGCTTGGCAAGACGTTCTTCTCTTTGCTAAGTTGTATCCGCCATTCGTTTAGCCTTCTGATGCTCATTCTTTCTCTGCAGGATTGCCAAGTGTCAGGCCACGACTTCTGGGTCCGAAGAATTGATCGTCTCGTGATTATATCGCCGCATAGCGGCGGCTGGAGTCTCCTTTTCGCCACCCATACGAAGAGATTGTGATACACCGAGTAGTATCACCTCAGCTTTTAAACACAGCCGCACATAAGCAGTTTATCCACACGACCCCACACGGGGCTACGGCGGCGGCCGAGCTACGACGTCATGCGCCGCGCACCAGCTGCCTTTCTCTGGTTGCCGCGCATGCGCATTCACGCGCGGCGCCAGCGGGCGTAGTCGGGCCGACGCGGCTCCTCGTGCGGCGGCGGCGGCGATCTCTGATGTCATGCGCCACGCACCTGCTGCTCCTCTCTGGTTTCGCGCATGCGCACTATTGGCCTCCCAGGCTCAAGGCGAAATGCTCGACTGGGTAGCGTAGTGTAGCTCTCGCTACAAAAGCTGACAGGCAGGCGGGAGTGTTGTAAAGTGAATGATGTAGCCTTAACTGAGCTACAACATCTAAAGGTCGCTGTCGGAAAACTCCAACGAGAGCGACGGCTGGTGACCACAACGGATCACATACCGAGCAGCTGTAGCCGAAAGAACCGTCCATAAATTGTTTGATAAATGTCTCGATTGCAGCCTCTTTCTTGATTGCTGAGCTGGATTGATTCCATCGCCTCGATCTGACTCGATGGCTAGAACTGCAGGGTTCTGGCGTCTAATTCAATTCGCCTGGAGTGCCATGGCCCTAAATACGCCGGGAGTGTCGAGGTCTCCACATCTAAGTCGCTTTCATTTAGCCTTTTCGGCCCAAACGTATGGCCTTCTCGCTTACGCTGCTTTGTTGCTGTCTCCGTGACACGTTAGGCAGGATTATTTAGGCAAGCTAGGCGTTTCTAGTCCCAATATGGAGGTTTCTGGGCCGCTAAAAGGCCGGGTCTTCATTCCTCGTAGCGCCGGGTGTATCCCCCTCCGCCGAAAGACCTATCCAAAACACAAGAACACGTCCTACTGCGCCTGCAAACGAATACGCTGCTCTACCGAGCGATAATAAAACATTTCAGTACAAAATTCAATGCACAATGTCTGCACCGTAGTGATTTGTCAGATATATATCACATGGTGTGGGCCTGCGAAAAGATTCCCAAGCAATCCCCTGCCCCAATCGACGAGGACTGGGAGGAAACCCTGTTCAGCACCTCCAGACTAGAGCAACGAGCTCTTGTCCAACGGGCTTGAGTGGCGGCTTCGACCATGGACATCCCGGGCTAAGGACGACACCTAGTTTAGGGGGCCCCCGGGCTTCATCCTCTCTCATTTTTGAATAAAAAGCTTTCAGTACTACCGCCTCGATGACATTTCAGCAGCAATCATCAGAGATGCTGCGGCAAGGTGACTTGTTTGACAAGTCCAACGTTGCTCATTTTCACTGTGGCTGTGTCGCGTTCTTCTTTTGTTAAGTGTCCGCAGGGGCGTAATACCACACTTCAGTAATCATGGCTTCCACAGCGAGAACTTCACCGCAGCTGACAATCCACAACATCTTTCGTACATGCACCATTTTCCAGTGGAACGCTCGCGAGCTACGCTCTAAACTCTCAGATTTCCGACAGCTCGTGCGAGCGTACCGCTTCCCCTTCATAGTCATCTGTGAATCACGCGTCGAGGAAACTTTCCGACTCAATGGATACTATTTCCATCATTCACAACGACCAGATAACGTCAGCAGATTGCTGATAGGCTTTCGCAAAGATATCCCGGCCTCACCGGTTGATGTCCCGCCTCACAGCGACAATGAATACGTATGCGCTGTCACAGTTATTGCCGGACAACAGTACACTCTGATTGGAGTATATCTTGAGCCAGGCACGCCATTTGATGCTTTGAGACTTGAAGACTTGATAGCAAGGACGCCCTCTCCGCATATTATTTGCGGAGACTTCAATGCTCATAATGAAATTTGGGGCAGCTCACATACATGTGCCCGAGGTGCCAAGCTTGCAAAACTTCTCTCCAAGCATTCAGTTCAGCCATTAAATGACGGCAGCATCACCTACCTCCGAGGCCCGACGACTACCAGCAGCATCGACGTGACATTTGTCACAAGTTCATTCGCCCACAACTTTGGCTGGTGCACTGATTTGGAGACACGTGGAAGCGACCATTACCCAATCCTCATATCGGCTTTCCATGCGCAGAGGAACCCGAAGAAATTCCTTATAAAATCTACAGACTGGGACGCATAAAAGGACGCTGTAAGCAGAGGAGTTACTGCGGCAACTCGCAATGAGGAATTAGCATCGACAATTGCTTATTGCCTGAGGGCGAGTACACAACTTACAGCTAAAAATGATAACCTACCTTCAAATGATGACACATTCCAAAGGCTTTGCGCTATACGCAGGCGAACTGAAAGGAAAGCTCTGCGCACAAAAAGCCTCGATGACCTACGTGCATGCCGACGGGCACAACGTCACATTCGACGCTACATGGATAAACTCAGTCGGCAAAAGTGGCGTGACTTTTGTTCTACGCTGGATGTGCGCAAACCAGTAACCAATATTTGGCGGATAGTTAAAGGTATGCGCACGCCACTTCAACAACTCCAACCCTTCGCTGCACTCTCCCTTCACGAACAAAAATCTATAAAAGAAGTCTCAGAAGAATACTGCAAGCTGCTGTCGGCAGGGTCAGGGCATTCGGCACTCTCCGCAGATGGTCAAACAGGCATCCCAAAGGCGGCAGTGCCAGCGTTAGACCTGCCTTTCACAATGGAAGAACTATCCACAGCTATCGCGGAGACAAACAGGCACACGTCTCCGGGTCATGATGAGGTGACCTATGACGCCATTGCAAAGCTACCCCACACCTCCCGTCTTCGACTCCTGGAGTATTACAATTCTTCCTGGATTGGTGAGGTCCCCACGGAATGGAAGCTGGCGAAAATCGTGCCCGTTTTGAAACCCTGTAAGCAGCCAACAAGGTACGCATCATTCCGGCCTATTGCCCTACTGAGCTGCGTAGGTAAGCTCATGGAGCGCATGATCTGCAAGCGCATAACTTGGTTCCTAAAAAGCCGAAATGAGTTCCCCCAAGAAATGAACGGGTTCCGTCAAAACAGGTCTGCGACTGACAATATCATCGCCCTCGTCTCATCAATTGAGGAGTACCTTCATGCTGGGTACATCCCAACAGCCGTTTTCCTAGACATCAAGGCCGCTTTTGACTCCCTCTTTCACCATGCAATTCTCGCAGCCTTTGGCAGTCTTGGCCTTGGAGGAAGGCTATACAAGTGGAGTGGGCATTATTTAAAAGAACGACAAATTTTTATTACCACTCCAAACGGTCCAACACGCTTTCACGCAGTGGAGAGGGGCGTACCACAGGGAGTGGTGCTTAGCCCTCTCGTGTTCAATATTGTCCTTATTCACATAAGAAGACACCATCCGCGAGGGGTCCGCATAACAATTTATGCTGATGATATCTGCATCTGGACCGCGTCACGTTCGCGCTATATTACCCAGCAACGTCTTCAGAGAGCACTATTGCACATTTCGATGTACCTGGCTTCCAGAGGTATTCGTCTCTCGCCAGAAAAGAGTGTTGCAATGGCGTTTACAAGAAAAACGATGACCCGATATCCGCTGCTCCTAGGCGGACGATCGCTGCCATATGTACGATCTCAGCGATTCCTGGGTGTTGTAATCGACTACAAACTGTCATGGTCACCTCAGATCAAAAAACTCCGTGCGAGGATTACTGCAGCATCGCAAGTGTTCAGGTTCATGGCGGGAACAAGGTGGGGTAGCAACTGCCGATCAATGCTTCTGCTTGAAAAAGCCTACGTTGAAGGAACCTTGCGCTACTGTCTACCAGTGCTTCAAAGATTATCTACATCAAGCAATAAGACTCTCAATGCCGCACGGAACAACTGCCTGCGAATATGTCTTGGCCTCCCAAAGGGTTCCTCTGCATCAGGAACAGTAGTGGAGGCAGGATGTCTCCCACTAGAGGTAATTGCCGCCCAGGTAACTATGCGTACCCATCTCCGCCATGTCCTGCAAGGGAAGAAGCACTTCCTACACCGTGTCCACCTAACTCACAGCAACTCTAGCTTTGGCCAGGCAGTGCAGCTCCTGCCCCTTCCTACTATTATTCAGCCTCAGAAACTACTACCTCTGGCCTTTCCTCCATGGACACTCTCTCCTCTAAAGGTGAAGAAGTCTGTTCCAGGTGTGAATGCAAAGAGCCGCATGCCACAGGCAGCACTTCTGCAAGCTACTCTCGCCTACTTAATCGAAGAATATACGCAGCACACCCATATCTTCACCGATGGTTCAACTACTAAAGAAACTTCTTCTTGTGGCCTTTATGTGCCCTCAACAGGCCATGCTCTTTCTTACCGGCTGCAGCGGAGGACCTCCTCTACAACAGCTGAGCTTCACGGCATTAAGGAAGCTGTTTCTTACATCCTGCGCCGAACCGCCAGCCGTTGGGTTATCTTCACCGATTCAAAAGCATCTCTGCAGATCCTGGCCAACCTGCTGAAGAAAACGAATCACCAGCCAGTTTTCCTGGACATTGGGTATATCCATCATTTAGCTATTGCCGCAGGCCACTGCATAACATTTCAGTGGGTACCTGCTCACTGTGGCATTATGGCTAATGAAAAAGCAGATGAAGCGGCCCGTAAGGGCCATCAACATCAGAGATACATTCGAAGTTTTCTCACGAAATCTGATGCGTCCCAAATGGCTAAAAGTTTTGCGTACGAAGAAACATATCGGCTTTGGAGTTTGCCGACACATCAGTACCAATTTCTTCACTCAATCGACCCACATCTTAAATCAAGACTCTCACCCAGAATTCCTCGACAACTCGAAACACTTTATCACCGACTTCGTCTGAATGCTGCATATACAAATGGCCTGCGATACCGTTTTGGACAAATGAACAGTCCGCATTGTGACAACTGTGCTTCAATAGAAACTGTGGAACATATCCTGCTTGAGTGCCCGGCGTATGCTAACGAGCGTGCGTACTATGAACATTGCATGCAGAAGCTCTGCCCAGTGCCCCTAACAATAGACAAAGTTTTAGGCCCCTTAGCCTGCTTCAGGCAACAGAGACTTGCAATGAACTTTCTTTTTACATATTTAAAAGACATTGGACATCTCGATAAGCTCTAAATGCACTTGCAGGTTACCTTCATGCATTCTTCTTGCAGTGAACTTCGTCAGCCCATTCGTCGGACTATGCACTCCATCATTCCATAGGTTACATCAATACTCGCCACTGCATCCTTAGTACCCATTTCATGGCTGCATTTTATCTTCGTTTTTTTTCCCACCTCTTCTACGCTGCTCTCCTTCAGTCTTTGTCTCCCAAATTGCCCTCCCTACGCAGAGTAGCATGCCAGCGATATTGGAACGCCGGCTAAATTCTGTTTCTTCATTAAAGAGTCTCTTTCTCTCTCTCTCTCGCTAGTGTCGTCTTCTCTCTGCTTGATTACATGCTGTGCGCGCTGTCACGCTCAGTGGTTTACAAAAAATGTCTTCATGCGTGGCGTCATTCTGTACACGCAGATCAACGTATTGTCCAGCGCGTTCCCATGGCAGTCGCGCCCACCTCGATGGGGATGCTGCTGACACCACATTTTTGATCAACGAGCTAAAAACTGCAAACGCTGTAAAAAGTGATCAAGGTGTGCTTTAGAAAGGTTTTTTGCAAGAGAGTATTTGAAAGACAATAATGATACGCTGTTGAGAAGGATTCTGTTTTGAAAAAAAAATGCTTTACTGAGGTGATGATGCATTCTTCGGTGTTATTTGGCGACTTGTGCTCCGTTAACGTTCCGGAGGCCGTCATCGTGACAAAGCTCATGTCATCTTAATACATACTGTTTGCGCACATCAGGGTTACTATGGGTTTGTGACGTACAAGTTGTTTCTTGTCCGTGATAGTAGTGCCGCAGCGCTTTTTTGCCTGAACTGGCCTCGGTTTCATTTGCCGGTCCTCGGAACACGTGTGAACCTTGCTTTATCATGACTGGCGGAAATTGAGGAAGCGGTGCACCTTGCCCCCAAGCGGCAAAAGCAGCAGAGCGATCACATTTGCTCAAATATTCTCTCAGTCCCTCCTTTATCCCTTCCCTTACGGCGCGGTTCAGGTGTCCGCCGAGATGTGAGACACTGCGCTATTTCCTTTCCCCCAAAACCAATTTTCTTTTTCATTTTACTCCGGCGCTGGTGGCCGGAAAGTACACAGCCCACCACGGTGGCTCACTGGCTCGTGCACTTGGCTACTGATCTCGAGAATGCAGATTGAAACCGGCCGCCGCGGCTGCATTTCGATGGAGGCGAAACGCAAGAGGCCCGAGTACTGCGAAATACCACAGGCGGTCGAAATTTATCCGGAGCCCATGACAACGCTAACGGTATTTCTTTCTATATTCCTTGTTTCACTCCCTCCTTGCTCCCTTCACTCTCGGCGTGGTTGTGGTGTCCATCCATAAAAATGACAGTCGCTCCACCCTTTCCTTTCCTTAAAAAAAGTGGTAAAGGCACGTCTTCTTTAAAGGGCAAGCGCACCACTTTTCGAATATTGAGCGATACTTAAGGAATAAAATTTATATAGGCTTTATTTAAACATTCCAAAGTACAGCCGCCGCGGTGGCTAATTGGTTGTGGCGCTCGGCTACCGACCCGGAAGACGCGGGTTCGATCCCAGCCGCGGTGGCCGAATTTCGATGGAGGCGAAATTCTAGAGGCCCGTACACTGTGCAGTGTCAGTAGACGTTAAAGAACCTCAGGTGGTCGAAATTTCCGGAGCCCATCGCTACGGCGTCCCTCACAGCCTGAGTAGCTTTTGGACGTTAAACCCCCCAAGCCACAAACCACAATCATTTTAAAGTTTATCGTGCTACCAATTAAAATGGCGACGTAGCCAGCGATTAAATTTCCGGCTTCTCCTGACAGACCCGCCGCGGTGGCTCAGTGATTAGGGCGCTCGACTACCTATCCGGAGTACCCGGATTCGAACCCAACCGCGGCGGCCGCGTTTCGATGAAGGCGGAGCACGACGGCGCCCTTGTGCTGTGCGATGTCGGTGCGCGTTTAAGATCCCCAGGTAGTCAAAATTATTCCAGAGCCCTCCACTACGGCACCTCTTTCTTCCTTTCTTCTCTCCTTTATCCATTTCCTTACGGCGGGGTTCAAGTGTCCGCCGAGATGCGAGACAGATACTGCGCCATTTCCTTTCCCCAACAACCAATTTTCAGTTTTCAGTTCCTTTTGACAGCACCGAAGGAGTGCGGCGAAACTTGTTCTGACGGAAACAACCCTTGTGACAAAATCAGCGTCATCTACCTCATAAATTTTGCATTACTATTGCGAATGACAGCCACATTCGCTCTATCCGATATATTTCCTCGTTATATAAGTTAATAAATTTTATAAACATGTGCGCCACAACACGACGAATCGTTTGACACATTCCGGAACCCCCGACAAACGGTTTGGTCGTAATGACCGTCTGAAGGTGCTTGGAATGCATTATTTGGGAGCGGGAAGGTCATCGGCGCGAATCCCAAACATACTTTTGGCTTCATCTCAATTAGTAATTTTATTGTCAGGAACACGCCAAATCATTTGACCCCACTTCAAATGCTCTGCGTCTAACAGGCGGCCCCCAAATTTTATGCGAATAGTAGTCCCTTGGGGGGGGGGTTCCCACTTCGATGGCCGCTATTCTGGCACATATCAACGGATCGAAAGTGCAGGTATGAGTGAGGCGCTGCGCTCCCACTGTTGCTATGGGATACAGTGTGGTCATGTGGTAACTGTTTTGGTCAGTCAATGTGACATTCATTGTAAACAGACGCTTCCTTGACAAACGTAAGTAGCAAAAGCTAAGGCTTTTAAGAAGAAAAAGAGGCAGCGTAGTGGTGAGCTCCGAAATAATTTCGCTCAATGTCCAGATTCCCATGCAGTATATGTCTTCTTGACAGGCATCCTCTAGATCGCCTACTCTCCGGCAGGACGCTGAAATTCGTCTGTACTAATTTGATATTATGTAATTTTTAATGTGCGTTTATGCCTACGGCTATGTTTGCGCGGTTCCGCTGCCTGTCGAGCTCTGCCACTCAAGCCCTATGAGGCTTTGGCAGGCTGGATTTCTTTTACTTTTTTTTAACATTTGGCGCAATAAAGTACCATTATTATTATTATTATTATTATTATTATTATTATTATTATTATTATTATTATTATTATTATTATTATTATTATTATTATTATTATTATTATTATTATTATTATTATTATTATTAAACGCTCTCGTAAAGCAGCAAGAGAGAGCGGCGGCTTCGTGGCTGCCCACTCTCCGTCAGACACCCGCCACAACTACGTGCTTTGCAGCGTCACATTGGGGACACCCACAAAAATGTTCACGTCTAACCTAGTTTAATGCACCCCATTTCCTATGCAGCGCCAGCCCCATCACTCGCTTCGCTGTTGGGACTACATTGACGGCTGTTCGCATTCTTGTCGTGCTGCGGAGCCACTTGCGGAAAGCTGCTATGGTCAGCATAGTCAGAGTTGCTGGCGTGGTGGACGCATGCTTAATCCTTCAGAAACCGCCACGCTGTGAAACAGACAAAATAAATTCGTTAGAGCATTTCCGTGGATACCTATAATGAACATTCCTCACAACGAGTTCCATAATTATATATTGTTTATGATTTATGGTTTATGGGTGTTTGACTTCACAAAGAAACTCCGGCTATAAGCGACGCCGTTGTGAAGGGCTCCGGAAATTTCTACCACTTAACGTGCACTGACATTGCACAGTACACGGCCCTATTGCAGTTCGCCTCCCCTCCATTGAAATTCGACCGCCGCGGCTGGGATCGAACACGCGTCTTTCGGGTCAGCAGCCGAGCGCTCTAACACGGCGGCTTCATAATCCCACATGTTTTCCATTTAGACCATATAGAAACTAGAAGAAATGATGTCTACACGGGCCATAAGGACGAAGCATATTCAGTCGAAAAACCGAATACCGAGAATTCTAATACCGACAGGTCAAATGGCCTAATAATGGCACAAATTGCGCAGGAGTTTAAATAATAATACGATGAGATCAAGATAGAAAATTTCATTTAAGATTATGTTTTCTTCTTGTTCTGTTCTGATCGCTACTGCGTTTTAACATGCTCCTCATGTTTTCAATGGAGTCGCAACGTATAAAGCATCAGCTCGTATAGTGAAGAATGTTTCATCAAATTGACGCTCCAGAAAGCAATACTCGGAGCAGGCCTTCGTGGTCACAGACTGAGCAGGAGATGTCAGCAATTAAATAAGGAGCAAAAATACAGAACACAAGCGATGAAGCGACAACATGCATTCGGTAAACAGTGCACGAAATGTTCCATTTCAGTGAAGCTTTGAATAATGTTGTAAGTAATAGAAGGAGGAGGAGGAGGAAAGGCAGGGAGGTTAACCAGACGAATAGCCGGTTTGCTACCCTGCACGTGGGGAACGGGGTGAGGGGAGAAAAAGATGAAGGAGAAAAGACAGTTGCAGGGAATTAAAGTCACTATGTAAAGTCACAGCCTTCAGTGAAGTCACAGCCTATCGTGCAGGCCAGAAGTCCTCAAAAAGCGGAGCAGTACCTTGGAGGCCTTCACCGCCGACGACCGCCGCGGCCAGTGGCCGAGAATCTTCGTTTCCGTCAGTGGGCGCAGGTCTAGATGCTCCAGTGCACGGCAGAGAGGCTGTCTTTCGCCGCTGTAGGTAGGGCATGCACAAAGAATGTGGGCTATAGTCTCATCACACCCGCAGATAGCACATGCAGGGCTGCCAGCTATACCTATTAAGAAGGAGTAGTGCTTGGTGAAAGCTACACCAAGCCACAGGCGACGCAACAAAGCTGATTCACGTCGTGGTAGGCCGGATGGAAACCGAAGCTTCAGATCTGGGTCCAAGGTTTTTAAACGCGAATGCGAGAACTACCCTGAATTCCACGCAGCAAGCGTGATGTCCCGCGACAGTAGTCTAAGCCTACCCGCTGCGTCGGCTCTCGAAATGGGGATGGACACACAATCACCCTCATGGTGAGCAGTTCGCGCGGCCTCGTCCGCGCAGTGGTTGCCTGCGATGCCGCTGTGTCCTGGCAGCCATTGGTAGACAATATCGTGCCCTTTTTGGATGGCTTTGTGGTGGAGCTCTCGGATTGTAAGTAATAGCATGTTCCAGATGGACGGCGGCTGTGTTTAGCCTACTATACCACTCTGTGGGTTGTTACTGCATCGTTTTGTAAGTAATAGCATGTTCCAGTACAGAACGATGCAGTCACAAGCCACAGAGTAGTATAGTAGGCTAAACACAGCCGCCGTCCGTCAGAGCTAATGAAACGATATAACCGGTACTCATTCCATCACGCTCCTCAATCCCCCCCGCTAACGTTTCTGTTTTACTTGCGTTACATCCACCATCCGATGGCGGCCTGTGAGGGCGTTAGGCCTAGTTTAAAGCGTGAAGCTCGCTGGTTACTTTCGAAGCGAAAAGCTTCACTACATTAGGTAAACCAGTCTTCGCGTAGGCCAGAGAATGACCTTGAACGAACTTCAGCCCAACCAAAGATAGCCGTGTACTACCATATGTGCTACAGTTATGCTGTCAAACCCTTGACACTTGACCTGGACCCATGACCTTTACCTGACCTTTAATCTCACGTTTCAGCTTAAGAACCTCCGATGGGGTGATGTGAAGCCACGTGATGATATCCGATGGGGGTGTCGTAAGACCATGTGATACCACGTCATAGCCACGTGGTCGTGTGGCTATATATAGAACGGCTGTCGCGAGCGTGTAGCGGAGCTTCCATGGACGAGTCTGAGACGCTTACCAAGCATGCTTGCTTTTCGCTGAATTCCAGGGTTAGCCAAGTTAAGTTACTACCATTTTTTCTCATATTCTGCTTCACTTAATCAAAGAGCAACTTAAAATACTTTACAACTCTAAAACTTTCACTGATCCTTTCACAGGTTAAGCAACCAATTTGTCGGACTTATTATGAATATATCTCGCAACACACTCATTTATTCCTCTTTTTTAGCAGTTTATCGAGAAAATTGCAGAAGTTTCCCAACGTCTGTCGAGTCAAGGAAGCCTAGTGATGTTGAAAGCATTCGTATGCCTGGATAAACGTTGATGTTCCACTTCATTTCTTTTCTTTGTCTGGAAAGCTAGAACGTCTGCGTTGCAGTCGAGCATTGGCCGACTGCTCCAACTTTGACAGCCTCAAAATATACTATAACTGAGCAATCTAGAATACTGAGCACCTACGCTACGCTTCCGCTCACACAAGTAGTCATTAATCCGCATCAGATTCAAACTAGTTGGCAGGATTACTACCAGGAGCACTCGCGATACTCTTTTCTTAGTTTCTCCTGTTCGACTGCAAAAGCGATTATTTCAATAACCTATGCCTTAATGCGTTTCCGGCTGCGATCTGCACAAGTTGGCTCGGCTAGAATATGGAGGAAGGGCGATGAACAAACCTTGTTGACATCCACCGTTCCAACGAGACAAAGTTAAGGCTCACGTTCAGCGCAAAACCCGGTGCCTTTCCTGCGGCACTGTTGTGCCGAGGAACCGACGTAACGCGTGTATGGCTAGAATGAAAGTAATTCAAAAGATGACTTGCAATGTGAAATAAAGGTCGGCACATGTTTAACAACTCAACCTTATACAGTAAGTGTTTTTTTTGTCTG
Organism: Amblyomma americanum; assembly: GCF_052857255.1. Taxonomy (NCBI): domain Eukaryota; kingdom Metazoa; phylum Arthropoda; class Arachnida; order Ixodida; family Ixodidae; genus Amblyomma; species Amblyomma americanum. Next base: position 158,315,888 of record NC_135501.1, read on the forward strand.
GATTTGAACGCACAACCATTAGGTCGCCAGGCTACACAGTCTCTGCACCGTCTCTCTAGCCCCATGTGCTCCCATGTGCTGCGTTGGCCCCCATGTGTACATCACCGCAGTGCTCAGAGCTACACACAAAAAAAATGTACACGCCATCGGGTTTACTACCCGGGTCAGTAGTCTAGCCAGTGTAAGCTATGTAAGTACAGAGCTGATATCAATCACATCTTCTGGGAGTGCCATCAGGCTCCCTCTGAGGAAAGAAGCACGAAGTCTCTGGACCAATCGGCGACCTTACTACCCAGCTCCGATTCGGAGGTTCACTTAAAAACCATAATACTGGCCAAATCCACCGCTAGGGTCTAAGGTGCCGTATAAATGGCCGTCTAGATGGAAAGCTAAAACCTTCCGTACATCTGTTGGACAAATTAAGTTTTACAATTCCATCTAATTCACCAACTACAAGGCCTTACTCCGGTTACACGTACCATACCTTACAAAAAAACTTTTCTACGCTTGCTCTGGTTATACCTACCATACCTGAGGTATGGTAGGTATAACCAGAGTAAGACCTCATACTTCAAGGAACAGTTTCTTGTGTAGCTCCCAGTCTGCATTGGTGCCCCACGCTGCGTTAATGCAGTTACACGTTCCTCAGGCTAATTTTCATTCGTTTATTATAGCCTTAAGGTATAAAGGGGGATCATTGCAAGACGTGGAATACATTTTCCCAGTGAATGAGTTTCAAGTTCTTCTGATATAAGTGAGCTGAACTAAACTGAATTAAGAAAAGTTCTTCGCAGGAAAGCTCTTTTGGTGCCCTCTATAGCTCTCGGCATCTGCGCCCGAGTGCAGAAAAAGAACGAGAAAACAACACGTGTTGCACGACAGAGTACTGCACCACCGGCTGCGACGCTAAACCCACTTAACGGCAACTCCGGTATGCAAAGACGCAAACTACTAAGTCGGGAGGGGACCGAGCCGCAGTGGTCGGTTCATTAGCCGCCGGAAAGCATCCGCGCGAACATGATCTCATTTGCTGCCTTCGCCGCGGATTCCGCGCGTTTCTCCTTCGCTCTTGCCGCTCCCCTTGTTTGTTTCATCTGGCGGAAAAACCGTAAGCGACGAAGTCGTTTGCGCAAGTTCCTGCCAAGCAACGAACGAAGCTCTCCCGTCGGGGCCGTAATTCGCCGACACGCGCACACATCCCCACCGTGTAGTTTAGCGACGCGTTTACTTCGCGGCAGTGGCATGTCTGCTGCGGCTGGTTACCTGCCACACTTAACTACCTTTGCCGTCTACCTTCTTTCTTTTTCTGGCCTGCATTACTGGCAGCTTGCGTGCTTAAATGGGCCTCGCCATCGAAACTAGCGTGCTCTTCGGGACACGCGAGGGAGTTTTAGTTCCTATGCGGGATGATACAGGGTGTAGCGTCGCCCGTGGGCAGTCGCAACAGCCGTCACGAGCAACTGAGCAAAACTCATGAGTCCATAAATTTATTTTTTATCTTCATCGGCGTGTCTTCACTATTTACATAGCATTACAAGAATGAATGAATAAAACTTCATTTATGAGAGAAAAAAAAGTGAGTGGGGTTCCTTAGTCCAAGACCCCTTTGGAGATGGCCGCCTGTTTCGTCCGTTGCACCAGTTCTTTCTTGTCCTGCAGGTGCGAGCTGGTCCGCATCCCCTCCCACTGATCAATTTTGGGGTTTCTCATGATCCCTAACTCCTAGTTTTTTTTCACGCCCACACCATAGTCAGTCAGTCAGAAAAACTTTATTTCCAACCGATATAGGAGACACGCCTACCTTCCCCGCTCAGGTACGCAGACCCGGGAGGGAGTAGGGGGCTCCGCGACTAGAGGCCTGTGTGGTGAACCTCTTGGTTCTTCGAGGCCTCGGTCGCCAGGCGGATGGCTTCGAGTTGGTCTTCGAGTTTTGAGCTTCGAAGGAGAGACTCCCAAGCTTCCTCATTAGGAATGTTTACGGCAGCCCCAGGTGAGTAGGGGCATTGCCAGATTATGTTTGTTTAGTGTCCCTCTCTGGTCGCATTGTTTACATATGTCGTGTTCTCTTGCGTCTATGTTAAGGAGGTATAGCCAGTGTGGGTTCGGATAGTTGCCCGCCTGGAGTCTTCTCAGACACCTGGCTTGTTCGTTGTCCAGTTGTGTGTGCGGTGTGGCGTAGGATCTTCTACCCAGTTTATAGTAGTCGCAAATGTCTCTGAAGGTGGTCAGCCGCTCCTCGTGTACAGGGTCGTCGAGCCGCTCTGCGCTCGCCCGGTAGTAGACGTCTCGAGCGAGCGCGTGTGCGGCTTCATTCTCCGGTGCCGACTCGTGGCCAGGAGTCCAAATAATTCTGACCTTACGGGAAATCTCCCTGGATTCAAGTATTTTCTTCGTTTCTGCCGCCACCCTTCCTTTGGCGAGGTTCCAGATGGCCGTCTTGCTGTCACTAATTATGGTGTTGGCTTGCGTCCCGACACACGCGAGTGCAATAGCCACTTCCTCTGCGATGTCAGCATTCCTTGTTTTGATCGATGCTGTAATTAACGGGATGCCTGCCCCATCTACCACCGCGGCGACCGCGGCCCCAGATTTTCCGGTGGCTGCGTCCGTGTATGCCACTGTTTCCGGTGGTTTCGAGTCCATTTCTGTAGCTATGGCCTTGGCTCTGCTTTCCTTGTGGTGAATTAGGTTCATGTTTTTTGGCATCGGCGGGATGTAGAGGTTGTCTCTGTACCCGTTGTCGAGGCCAACTTTCGGGGTGGTGCCCCTGTCGTGTTGAAGCCCCACCCATCTCAGTATTTGTCGCCCGGTGTCAGACAGACTGAGCCGCTCTATCTGTGTGGTTCGTGTGGCTTCCGCCAACTCGTCTACTGCGTTGTGCATTCCAATGGCCAGTAATCTTTTAGTCGAGGTTGATTGAGGGAGACTGAGTGCGTTCTTGATACTCCTTCTTATTACGGATGCTTCGATCTTTTCTTTTTCCTTCGCATTTAGGTGCAGGTAGGGGATGACATAGCAGATTCTGCTGGTGATGAAAGCCTGCATTATTCTGGCTAAGTTCCCTTCCTTCAGACCTCTGTTTTTGAGAGAGATTCTTCTGATGAGCCCTGTTACTTGCGCTACGGATCCTTGCAGTTTGTTTATCATGGTCGTGTTCCTCCCGTCGGCCTGGATGATGAGTCCGAGGACCCTGATCTGGCTGACTGCTGGGATCCTTAGGCCTTCCACTGTAACTTCGATGTCGGGTTTCTGTCTGCTCTTTGTGTAAATCAATAGCTCAGATTTTTGAGGAGAGCAACTGAGGCCGATTTTCGCCGCGTAATCGACCACAGCGGCCGCCGCTAGTTGGAGATTCTTTTGAATTTCTCCGTCTGATCCTCGGTTGGTCCAGATATTAATGTCGTCGGCGTAGAGGCTGAAATTGATGTTTGGGATGGTGCCAAGTCTTTGCGGGAGTTTGATCATCGCAATATTGAAGAGCAGGGGGGACAAAACGGATCCTTGAGGTGTGCCCTTCCCAACTATCTTTATACTCGATGATTTTGCTTCCAAGAATGTCAGGGTGACCCTTCTCTCCGAGAGGAAGCTTCTGACGTAGGCGAAGGTTTTAGCTCCAACGTCCATGTCTCCGAGGTTTTCAAGAATGGCCGCGAGGTGAACGTTGCCGAAGGCTTTCCGGAGGTCAAGCCCCAGAATAGCCTTCGTGTCACCTGAGTGCCACTGATCGACGATGTCATGCCTCAGTCGCAGCATTACGTCTTGCGTGCTGAGGTGTTTCCCGAAGCCGACCATTTCGTGCGGCCAGAGCCCTTTGGACTCCATGTAGTTATAAAGCCTCGTATGTATCACCTTTTCCATGAGCTTTCCAACGCAGGAGGTGATGATATGGGCCTAAGGTTTTCGAGCTTGTACGGTTTACCAGGCTTGGGGATGAATATGACATCCGCTGTTCTCCATTGCAACGGGAGTTTTCCTTGTTCCCAGACTAGTTGCATGTAGTCCGTGAGTTTAGTGATCGAACTGTCGTCTAGATTTCTGAGAATCCTATTGGTTATACCATCTGGTCCTGGAGCCGTGTTGCGGTTTAGGCTGAGAATTTCCGCTCTCACCTCCGCCTCCGTTATAGGCCTGTCCAGTTCCGGATTGCTAGCTCTAATGTAGGGTGGGAGGTCCTGGTCCACACTGTCGCCAATGTATGTCCTTCTGAGTTCCTCGAAAAACTCTTCTTCGGAGCCTTCGAAGATGTGTTTGATCTTTCGCTGAGTTACCTTTGCCTGCGTTTTAGTCTGCTCCGGGCACAGTAAGTGCCTAAGTATGTTCCACGTTTTGGGGAGGCTCATCTGTTTCTCCATGTCGTCACATCTCTGGAGCCAATTCTGTTCGCATACTTTGAAAGCCTGCTTCTCCATTTCCTTGTTGTGTCTGTGTAGTCGCCTCCCAAGGTTCCTGTTCAATCTCTGTCCTTTCAGTCCCTTTTCTATGCTCTTCTTGGCTTCCCACATATGTAGTAGGCGCGAGACCATCAGGGCCGGGGCATCTTCGTCCTCGATCGTTCGCGTATTATTCTTCACTCTCGTTCGTGTTTCTTTGGTTCATTTCTCTATGTCTTGGATCGCGTCTTCTGGTTGTGACTGGGTTCCTTCGTTCCTGAATTTATCCCAATCAGTGATTCGCTGTGACTATTTCCAGTTCGATCCGAGTGTTTTGGCGACGGAGAGGGTGTGACTGAGTACGTAATGATCGCTGCCCAGGTTACATCCGGTATTCCCCCACATAAACTCTTTTAAGTTTCTTGTGAACGTGAGGTCCGGCGATGTGTCCTTAGGGATACTGTTGCCGTCCCTGGTTGGGGAATTGGGGTCTGTGTGGAGAGTGAGATTGAGGTCGTGTGCATCCTCCCACAGCCTTCTGCCTTTAGCGTCTAGTTTGTCGTATCCCCAGTCTTGATGCTTGGCGTTAAAATCACCCATAATAATTAGGGGGAACGTGCCAGCGGCTTGAATCGCTCTATTAAAGAGCGGCTTAAAGCGGTCCCTGTAGTTTCTTGGTGGGCTGTATACGTTAAGCATAAAGATGCTGGGGGCGTGTTTGTTACCAGTGACGATTTCACCTTATTCAGATCGTTTTATTATTTCTGCAAGAAGTATTTCAACGTTACCATGACGTTTGGTCCAAGTGCATAAATTGCCCTCTCTGCTCGGTCGTATATTCAGGAACCTCACAGGCACGTCAAAGGGGCGTGTGAGGTTGTAATTCAGGGAGCAAGTAACTGAAGAGTGTTCGCTTTCGAAGCAAAGTAACCAAGCGTGTCATACACCTAACTCATAAACAAAACACAGCTAGGAGCCCAAACTTTAGGTCGTGTAGAGTTAAGCTTCTTGTCAGTGACAGCTTATAGTAAAGTCGAAAAATATTTCGTTAGCTAACACTAATTTCGGTCGAGCAGGTAAAGAAAAACTGATACTCGGTGCTATGTCAGCGTAGCACAGAATATTTAAAGCAGTAGCATACATCCTAGGCATATCCTTGGCATATGCATCCTAGGCATCCTAGGTCCTAGGCATATATACAGTATACATGTTTTCTCTCTGTTAATGTGTTATTAGTAAATCTGCGTGATATGGGTGTTGCTTCTACAACTGCACTATTTCGGGCAGCTATGAGCTCTGGTAAGTCTGCATTTCCAATCAACACTAGTTTTCCCCTTTTTTTCGCAGTCGACAACCAGTCGTGATCTCTATGACAGCGCAGATAGGGAAGGACTGTGTTGTGTTTCAATCACGCCACAAACCGAATGTTCCCTTTCATCCCTTCACTGCTTTACTGCAGTGAACTGCAGTGACGTCCTCGGACCACGTGATCTAAAGTGCGTTGGGAACTTTGGCACTTAAACGCGACAGATGTTGTACTGAAAAGAGTGATAACTGGGCCATTCGGTGTCGTCTTTGCTAAAAGTAATCAGGCAATGGAGTTTATTTCATAGCTTTGCAGGGGAAGACTAATGGCAACCCTTAAGCTTTTAATCTATGTAAGGTAACGAGAACCCTTGCCCTCACCCTTCGAAGTCTTTTCGTCTTGAAGGTTTTCGTAAGTTATGTTTTGTATTTCTAGCTCCTTATTGGTTTCAGGAGGGGGTTTTAGATGGTTAGCTTTGGAGTCGCTAGTTTCAGGAAGGTAAGTAATGGGCTCAACGTTATCTAGGTGATTATTTAGCAACATATCTAAAAAAATTGCTGAATTTAACGCTATGCCGGTAGGTTCTGATATTACCTGCATACGGCGCGTGTTCATGGTTTGCTGTTCAGGAGAGCAAGCTGCCGGGCTAGTTGGTGATGCATGTTGTAAACTAGGAAGCGCAAAATACCGGACGACGGACAGGGTAAGGGACATAAAAAACAGGTTCACGAGTGCTCGTGAACCTGTTTTTTGTGTCCCTTACTCTGTCCGTCGTCCGGTATTTTGCGCTTCCTAGTTTACATCATGGTTTGCTCCTGTGTTGAGCTCTATCAGCTACGCATCATTGTATGAATCATTCCAATGACGCTTCAGCCTGATTGTGTATCTTTGACGTAAATGCGCAGCACATGCTTTCGCAGCATTCCTGAAGGTTCGCAGCTTAGAGAAGCTTTTTTGTTTTATCTTTTTTGTAACATATTCCGAAAACAAAAACCTCCGAAATCATGTGCGTATTTGGAATGGGACTTACTGCCTACAGGTGCAGACGCACCGTGAAAAACACCTCGCCATCATAATTATAGTCGGGAATGCAGAAATTGTAGCGCATATTTAGAAATGTCATTGACAGCTTTTCGTAGGAACTCCTCAGCCTTCGTCTAACAGCGCACGCACCACGAAAACTCTCAGCCTTTCCTAAAGCCGTCGGCATTTTCATAATTGTAAAATGAACAAGACACCTCAAACTGTAAATTAGTCGGCCAAAGGGCGCGCCTGTAACTGTCACACCCCACTGCACGGGTGCGACAGCCATACTATGCACCCAATTTGGGGCGTCCGAGGTTGAGAGTTACAGACACAAAAACGCACCCTGAAGGGTGCGTATTTCTTTACAGTGCTCAGCATTCCCGAACAACTCTTCAAAGAAACTCACTTATTTATTTTCCAGTACTTTTTATACCTTTATTACCTCATCACCCGGGCCGCGAAATCCTGGCTGCCGTCTGGCGCTCGGCGACCTATAAGCACTTTCTGACTAACTTCTGTAAACTACGGCACATCAACAGAGTTGGATATGAATGCTGCTTATCTTAATGAACGCGCGGCTGAACAAAAAATGTTCAGAGCTGTCAGGAATTAATGTCAGTCATGCTCAAGAACTCACGGCCGTTCGTAAAGAAAGCGAACATTAGAACTGCTTACCATTTTTTTTGTTTACATGTGACTGGCTGAGATAGCTGTTTATTTTCTGCTCCGCATTCATTAGAACAATGGAATAGCCGGTCCTGACCGCTTCCTACCTTCAACGTCGCAGAAGAAGCGCAAAACTGAGGCACATTTAGACGACATAAAGTCAGGATCCATTCAGTCAACACAGCATAATGCCCTGCTTTTTATAGCGTCCTGTGTCCACGTAGCGTTTCCAGAATAGTGCGGCGGGGCCTCCGCAGGAAATCGTCCAGACAAACTGAAGAGGTTCTGTGAACGCCCCAAAATGATGAAACAAAATGACCGGGCAAAAGAGGAAAAAATGCCGAGGGAAAAAAAAAAAGGATGCCCGGAGGGAAAAATAGCGCGTCCCGTAAAGGGCAATGTCGCCAGTGTAATAGCCATAACTCGGTTTTACAGCCCCAATTTTGGGGCCACGCTGGGACGACGGCTGCGTTTTATATAGCCCGGGTGGGTATGCCGTTGTGAAGCGCAGTGTTTACGAAGCGCCACTGTTTGTTGTTCTTGTTTATTTTTGTTGTTTTTGTTTCGTTTTTTCGTTGTTGTTGTTTTGCATGTCTTGTACATCATCTCTATCCTTCGCGAGCAGCCGGCGCCGCAACCGCCAAGTGTGCTTGGTGAACTTCTCCCGGGCGGCGTCAGCCGCTGGCTTGGCAGTAACTATGATGCACGGCCTCTCATAAAGAGGAGCCGAGCACTTCGTCGTATTCTCTGGCAGCGTAGAGGGCGCCAGCTCAGTCCTTCTTGGCTTCGCCTCGCGCTGGAACTGGCTACACTCTCCTGGAGTTGCGAAGGACAAAAAAAAAAGATGACGCCGAAAGTTGTGCTCTGTGATGAAAATTGGGTTGAGGATGAAAGGTTGGCAGGACCAAGTGGACAGCTGTGAAATAGCGCTGAAGCCGAGGCAGGCATTTCTTTGTTTAAAGCATATGTGCTGAGATGACAGAAAGGTCAAGGGGGTTGGTTGTCGGAAGTGACACGAAGATACTCAGCACAGGAACGTGTTGGTCAGGTTAGGCTTCAAATGGTTTCAACAGAATACATAGCCTCATTGGACAAACAGCCTTTTTGGCATGACTGCTAAGTTGGTCTTTTTTGTGTCTTTTTTTTCGCTAACAACATTTGATGGGAATAACGCGCTACACACGGACAAAAAACGACAAATGAAACGACGGACACAAGACAAGAGCGCCGTTGTCTTTTTGTCCGTGTTTAGCGCGTTATTCCCATCAAATGTACATCCAACAAACCCACATTGCTGTCTTGCTTGCTAACAACATCTAGTTATATGAAATGTATTACACATTGCAAAGTTATTTGGTTCGCCTTTGTTTCATACCAAAGCAATACAGACAGAGCTGCCAAGATAAGCGTAGAACACATATGAAGGGATGGACGCTAAAAATAGCGATCATATCGTCATGGGAGTTCTACACTCATCGCTCGTAATGATGTACTTAAGTTCGTCGTTTTACTTATAGTCAGCAATTCGTTCTGTGTCTGACACCATTTTTTTCATTCTACATAGGCTTATAGCAGTGCGCACAGTCTCAGCTGCCTAATTGGATGCGAAGGGCACGAACCCAGCACGCCGTTCTCTGACGTGTCCGACAGTGGTGCAGCAGTCAGGTCACGTAGACCGTTCCACGATGTAATATTTGCGGTGATTTGGCCCAGCGTCGCGTTGCGTCAGTGTTGCGGGAAGTTTTAGAGGCGCTAGCTGCCAGACGCTCTGCTCTCGGTCCAGTTCTAATGCTTCGGTAGCGCTGCTTTAGAAACAAGAAAATCCCTATTAGGAACGAAAATATCGATATATCTGAAAGTGAATGGCGCATTTCCAGTTTTAAAAATGGCGCCTTAAGGACCAGAACATGACCGCTGAGCGAAACGTACGTATTTTGTAACTCCGTGCACCTGTTTAGCTGCGGGGTGCATATCATGCTAGTGGCACTTTGTTTAATTGAACTGGTATGGCACCGGTAAACTGATCAGTTTCAAAAATCGCTTCAAAGTAACTCTATATGTGACTCAAAAAAATATATATTTTTTGTTAGAGTAATACACGTTTTACGTGATTGGTAGTCTCCAAAGTCTATTACGAATGACGCAATATTTTCGTATGTGAAAATGGTGCTGTTTTCAAACCTGCACTCTTTACTGAAGTAGTGCGTAAAGAGTGCTTGCAAACGAACCAGGAGCCAAGAACTAATATAGCATATACTGCAAACAAAAATACGCCTATATTGGAGTAAAAAGGGAGTGAAGTGGCCTCTATCGCACACCCTTTTGTAGAAGAGTGTGCACTAGAGGAAAGTTTACTCCCTTTTTTATACTATATTCTTTTTAGAGTGTACGAGAAACAACTCTTAATCCGTCTTCCCCATAAAACATGGAGCAGAACTCCGCTTCATTTTTTGTCCTTAAATATCATGACTCTTCTGGATTTTAGATTTTGTCCGGAACACAAAAGTGCATGGCAAAAAAAAAGGGGAGTTTATGATGAAACAAGTTTGCTCCCGCCACTCGATTCAAATTCGTGACGTCAAGACCTAAAAAGACTCCGTGATCAGAGCTTGGAAGTTAATGGTGGCATGGCCAAACCTCAGAGATACGCGGCGAGATTCTTGACATCGCCCACCACTTTTTCCTGCAAAACGGCCGTCTGTGGCTTCAGTGGCACTCCATTTCTTAGTCCTTTCTGATTTTTAACAGCTCTCCGTGTTCATTGGGATAATCCTTTTTATCATGCATCAGGACGCGGTAATCTACCGATACTGGCCACCTTCAATTTGTATTGTCGTTGTTAGTGGCTACATATAAATAAAAATAACAATGGAAGGAAAAGATGTTACTAGTCGCGGCATCTGCCACCGAAACCTGAAGCACCTGAGCTGCGGCTAGCGGGAATAAAATTACAGGGAGAGGGAAAGAAAGGGCGGAGCGATAGTAAGAAAGGATAGGGGTAGGGCAATTTGTATTCAGCGTTGTGCTTTCATCTCCTCGAGCCTGATCGAAATGTAGAATGTAAGCACAGTGAAATATCTCCAGAATCAACTAGCGAAGGTGTCAGACAAAGGGCAATAAACGTTTCAGAGAGATCGTTACATGCAGTAGCGTTAGACTTAACAAAGTGTGGGTTTGGGCTTGTTAGTGATCCATACTTGACAACAACTAGAACTAGCTATTCTCTGTATCCTTTCTCGTCTTTGTTTTCGTTGCTTTCTGCGCTCTTTGTTGCCAAGCGTTAGAGCTTTAAACTAGCGTTACACTAGTATAGGTTTCTGGGTATGCCGTAAAACGTAGAAAATGATATGCAGTAGCAGGAAAACTATCATTTAGACGTACTTATTCTGAAGTATTTTCGAGCATAAGAGTCAGCATTTCAATGCATTGAGAAGGAGATAGGGCATCACGATTTGTGTTTGTGCAAAAGCAGCGTTATGCGCTTTATGGTACAGAAAGACTGGTTGGGCTTGGGATCCAAGCGCCTCGCGGGTTAAGACGCGGATACAGTGTTTCGCTGAAAAAAGCAGCGATGATCGCCATCTTATCAATCACGATGCATGCTCACGGGCGTAAATTGCACATATTAAAGTTGGGCTTCGCTTTTAAGCCGCTCAATCGAGGCGTCACAATTACAAGCGATCGCGGGACAACTATTTTTGTTAGAGTTCCATGTTACCATTGCCTACCACACTAAGCTCCAAGGGCCGTTTCCGGCTTCCGACTTCACTACTATCCAGCTGAGCACTGGCTCTAGCCGCACTTTTCGTTTCATTGCCTTAACAATGGCCCCGTCTATTTGTTTTTATCTACTTTATCTTCTGTAATATTCCTGACTATCATTCTTTTTTTTTTCAAATATCAGCATTTGGGGTAAGCTTGGCCAAAACAAGCCTCGAACTTTCGTGGAGATCGTCCTTGGCTGCAATGCGACGCTACGCACAGATTCGGGATAGAGGATGGAAAGAACAGGAAGACAGAAGAGAGATTGATGCACGGGACTTCTGCGCCGAGCGGCGCGACTCTATGAGAATGTACGGCCGCACGGCAGGGCTCATCCAACTTTATTGCACAAAGCTTCACATCCTGAAGTCACTGATGACCCCTTCCGGGCTCTTTTTTTACAATTTCGTGGCCCTGATATACGTGGAGAGCTTTATTGCCAACTCGTCTATCCGCTTCGAAAGTGCAACAAAATTTTAACGTTTACTCGTGCCTTGGTGCTGTATGAACTTAGTTGTTTTTTTGCTCGCTAGGTGAAATAAAAGACCCATTTTTTGACGCATTTCTCGCCGAACTTGAACCAAACACCGCGCCAGTTAAACATGTGAACCCATAGAAACACCAGAGAGTACTGTGAGGTTCTGGTGACCGTACCCCGCACTTCGCGCATACAAGGGGAGGCTCAAACAACAAGGCCACCGCTCTGGCACGAGAGACAGCACAGAGATTAAGTTGCGTTGAAGCCGGTCTAAAGCTCAGAAAAAGTGTCCGTCCGCAGCACGTACCACAAATCCCGACTTAATAAACAACAATCCTCAAAGAACTGCCGTTTCCCGAACCAGGAAGAGAGTCGCTAAGGTCAGGTCGGACCGGACGTTCTTCGTGACTTGACCGTGTCCACAATCCAGGTGTTGTAGTTGTTGACCTTGGTGTAGAAGCCGTAGCGGCCGGGCACGCCGCACTTTCCCTGGTGCGACCAGCTGACGATTCCCACCAGGTACCAGATGCCCCCGAGATCCGCGACGAAGGGACCACCGCTGTCGCCTTCGCAAGTGTCCATCACAACGGGCTGGTCATCGTACCCGGCGCAGAACATGTTGTCCGTGATCTGCACACACACGGCTCTTAGTCAAGAACTGTTCTGGACTGCACTGATATAAGCACGGGGATAGATTAAAACGTACCCATAGGTCTGAAGTTGGGCTCGATATATTCATCGCCACCAACCACTGATCACTGCAGAACCAAGGCTACTCCCATGGTCCTCTAATTAACTCTGTCTTGCACCAGCCGAGGTCGCCTAACTTTCTTAGCTCATCCGCCGGCCTGACTCTTTGTCGGCCCTTCTTACGCTTTGCCTTCCCCTGAAATCAACTCGCTTACTTAAAGCAACCATCGGCTATATCACTTAGGTTTACGGGGCTTTAACGTCCCAAAGATGAGGGACGCCGTAGTGAAGGGCTCCGGAAATTTCGACCATCTGTGATTCTTAAACCTGCACTGACATGGCACAGCACACGGGCCTCTAAAATATCGCCTCCGTCAGAATTCGACCGCCGCGGCCGGGACCGAACCCGCGTCTCTCGGGTCAGCAGCTGAGCGCCACTACCACTGAGCCTCCGCGGCGGTGGCTCAGTTCACTTAGTTGATATCTGTTACTCGGTGTTAAGCTGGCACATTGAAAGCAGCGCCAGTGTGACGGCACATCGCTTGTGTTGTGTCCCCTTCAACCCTGCTTGCAAAGTTTTAATACATTTTAATACATAACCCTGCAAATTTTTAATACATTTTCATTCATATTCTATGTTTACGCGGCGTCGGCACGCGGTTTTATCACACTTTGTTTGCCTCGAGAGCAAAGTCTTTAAGCATATTTTCTTTCCAATGATTCTTTTCGAGTGCAAATGCTTCGCTTCTTTCCTATCGGTCAGCCTCGTCTTCGATAACATGCGGCGATTGAGACCCTTTGCTGCCTTTGAGAGCGGACGTCACAGGCTGTCAGTGCAAATAGGAGAGCACCGAGTTGATGAATAGGAGAATCCATTTTAATAAAGTATGACCCCAAAATTTAAAAAAAAAACGTTATTTCTTTAGATAACAGGTTCTGTGGCGACGCTTCACAAAGGTAATGTTTGCCAGAGGTCGCTTGTCTTGCCAGTAGCATAAGCAAAGTCAAAAGACGAGAAGCAATCTTGCACGAGCAAACAAAGCGCCTGCTAAATGAAGGTACAGCAAACGCTCGGCGATTGTACGGAGACATGCAGCCCGCAGGGACCTCGGCACCAGGGAGCGGTCGGTCGGTCGGTCGGCTCGCAGCGGTTTGCCTCCTTCACGCAAACACTGAATATGCTCTCATGCAGAGCGTATTCTCAGTCGTTTATTCCCTCGACGTCCTTATGCACACACAAAGTCCCGTCTTCGCAGTGGAATAAGCGAAGCGTGAAGATTAGCGCGAGGTAAACATCGGCGTTTTCCTTCGTGGAAAAACATCGCCGCCGCTCCTAACGAGAAACGCGGAGAAGTAAGTCGATGGAGCGCTGTGTACACTGGCCGGGCTCCCGAAAAAATCACGCGCGAAATGTCAGTCTGTTGATTGCGACGCCGCCGCGCATACGCCTCTCCTTTGTTGGGACAAAGCTTTTAAATCGTTCTGATGACATTCACCTCTTTATGCGTGCGCTGTTGCTATGGGGGTGTTTGTTTTTCCTGGACGTGCTGCGTTCAATCTTAGCCCGATAAGTTCTTACCCACGTCTTTTTTTTTTTTCAAACTGTTCATTACTGCGTGGCAGTAAGTGAATTCGGGTCTTTTTCTTTCTGTTTTTCTCAACCATGCAATCACGTGGGTTGTTTATTGCCTCGAGCAGTCTCCACTTCCTGCCGGGAAGCGCAAAATAATGCAGTCGCTTCGAGACTTCGCATTGAAGTTTGTTAGCAGCGTACGCCTTCTTTAGGGAACAGGAAGCATTCGTTAAAGGCTGTTTGCGTGCAAGAAGGTGGTCGAGTTAGGGAATAAATGGACGGAGTTTAGACCCCATGATTGCACTCCTAGGTTTTGAGTGTACCAGTAGTACTTTTTTGGAAACTGAATGGAATATGAATAGGCTAGCTAGCTGCCGAATAGAATACGAATAATGCATTTAAAAACTCTCTCATATAGGAATCGAACGGCGAAAGAATCGAATACTTAAGTGACTTTTCACTACTTGTGCGAATACTCCTGCGATCCAAATACTCTCAGAAACGGCGAGGTGATAGCGGCGGAAATATTTCACGGAATTAAAGCTGTAGCTATCTAAGGACGCAGCACTGATCCCCACCAGGGGGCACGCAGCACGAAGTCACTATATTAGACGCTTTTAGCATGCCGGAAACGTATTAACGTAGACGCATACAAGTGTACCGGACGACGGTTGCTCGCGCGCAGTGGCCTGCACTCCAATGCGTTGCATTGCATTCCGACTATTTAATGTAAGACGGTGAGGCTTCCTTTGATTCCTTTCCACGGTTTCCCAACAGAGAACACAGGCCCTCACTTTTCTTTTGACCGCTGCGCTGGAAGACTCTAGGCAGACCCGCTTGCTGAGCACGGGTAGCCGCACTTCCTGCAGGTTCTCGGGCCGTGGTCCCTTGATGTTCACACGACCCCATCCGCTGGCAAAGCCCAGCACGGGCTTGGGAGCATGGAATACCATCTGCGGCAGAGAGTGACGTGTTGAGGGCAACATCCAATAGTTGACACGTTACTGTAATAAATGGCGTACACTTATAAGAAAAAAAGTATTTCGTCGGCATTTCCAAAATATCAGGCGCGTTCATAGTGTTCCGCCTTCATTTTTGAAAGAGCTAGTGTCAGTGCCAAATTCTGAATCTACAAAAACGCTCTGAAAGCTACCGTGAAATGCCATCAGCGTCATCCGAAAACGCTCACAGGGAGCCAGGAACACATAAATAGTTGTTTCTAGAGAATAATTAAACAAAAGTCCTATTAACGCTTATACGCAGCGAACTTCGCGTCATCAAGGTTAAAGTCGTGTAAAAACTAACACTCGATCTGCGCCAAATAAAATCCTCTTACTTTGCTGGTCCCACTGACAATATGCCTGCATGTGCACACCCTAGCATCACAGGGGAGCGATGCAGCAAAAGCATATTGCGGTTCTAAAATATGCACGATCGCCTTCGATGACTTTCAGTACCTATCGCGAGCAGTATCAGCATGGCGCACCAGATGAGTTACAAAAACGCATCTCTTTCACCCCGCGTACTTGTGACCGACGTGGTAGGTGAAACATTCGCAGGTTCACAGCATCGTGCACAACGCACAAAGGCACGTGTGTAGGAAATTCGGAATGATTGCATTCCCCGATTTCGACGTATTACCGTAACCGCTACTCCTAAATTGCAGTACGAAACTACAACTTTGCAGTTATGCGATATAAAATTACTCAAGACGTACTTGCTTATCGTGCAACAGGATCATTCACTGCGAAATCAATTTTTAAAAGTAAAATAAACATGACCCATAAATGTTTGTTTCAACTCCTTTATTCAATGGATCTGAATGATTCTACATCCAAATTAAAATTTTAATGTTATCTTCCTGGCGTAATCTTTCAAACTGCATATTTTTTTTTAAATTTTCGCTGTGTGCAAGAGAATGCGCTTATCAGACAACCCACTTATATCCATGACTCCTGCGACGCACTTATGACTTCGAGCCACAAGCCTTGTTATTCTTGTTTCGTATAGCGAGCCAATTTCTAAGGCAGCGTGCTTTGCTTACAAGTCTCGTATTATTGCTGCTCACATGTGTGAACAATTCCCTGGGGCCGCAAAGCTACACAAAATTTCGCAGCGCGGTACATTTTTGTCACAGGATTGGCACGTGTTAAATACACATTGCGTAGCAAGAGATGCGCCAGCGTTCCCCAACCCACAGCGCCGTAGCTGTGGTATCCTGATTATTTTAGACCACTACGGTTTTTCTGTAGTGAGCTGGCATGCACAGCAGAAGAGCGTTTTTTCATTTCGCCACCATTGAAATGTGGTCGTGGCAGGGATTCCATCCCGCGACCTCGGCATCCGCTCCCGAACGCCAAAGCCGCCGAGGAGCCACGGACGGAGGAGGGAGGGGAGGGGAGGATGCTAGAACATTACATGTCCTGTATGCATAGGCTGTACATGGGCCGAAATATTACGCATCCACTTTATTGTTGTATTGGGACATGTGCAGTACGGTCCTGGTCCCAGCATCGGTGCTCACTGCACCGGAGTCGACATAACTACCCATAATGTACTATCATAGCGAAATTCAGATTAGGGGGACATGTGGCTAATGTTTGTAAAAATATTCCAATTGTGGGAATGTACTAAAACGAGATGTGTGTTCCTGGCCTAAAAAAAAAAAGATCATTTCAGAGTAGCATATATCAGCTTCATCGTTTGAATAACTTTTCCATTCGAATTGCCTACACTTTCGAGCACTCCTCGTAATAACCAACTGAACAAAAAAGTAATACGAGAGACCAACCAAAGCATTTGCCATGATGGATCCTATAAACCGCTTTCTTCGCTGTTAACTACAAGCTCTATCAAGCGTTAACCAACCAGAGTACTCAGCTCAATAGCTGTCCGCCTAGTGACACCAACCTGCTCGATGAACTGGGCGTCTCCAAGGCAGACGGGGCTCTGGCGTCCGCTGTACTGGATGGCTGCCCGCAGTTCGATGAGGGCGATGTCGTTGTTCAGAGTGTGGTTATCGAAGTCAGGGTGTACCACCAGTCTCCTATGAGAGAATTAAGACCGGATGTTGTTTTCAATTTACCTAGGCCATAACACTCCGCGCACCTGGAAGCGCGGGGCTGGCGGTCGGTTTGGCTTCAGTCATGCAATCATCGCAGCTAGGACCAGGGACTGCGGAAACATTTTTCGTCCGTGTCCTCATCCGTGAATAACCGACTGTGAGAGCAAATTATGATTCAAAGTAAAGGAGCACATGCATCGGCAGCCAACTGTATGTAACTACTCTGAAGAACAGTTCATTGGTGATGTGACCTCGGTTGGGGCGAGGTAGAGGGCACTCGTGGGGGAAGGCGGGATGTGTGTTCCCCAGAGCATCCTCTACTTTCAACTGCTGGTTCATCGAGGTGGCGAAAATTCAGGCAGTATAACTGCATGAAATCAATTGTTTACACGATTAATTGTTGACCTTCCTATGTCTGGTCTCGCAGTGTCCGTTCTCCCGTGGCCGCTCATTTGTATTCCTTAGTACACACATACACACAGTGCACCTTGGCGAAGGTCAGACTACCACGGCGTGGCTCATGCCCGCACTTATCCTTTGCACAGGTTTGACCTTGTGTGAACACGAATTTCGTTATCGGGGCAACGTCCCGTATACAGCTGTGTTGTATTACGTCCCACCTCCTGAATGTAGGTCTAAGGCCACAAAGATAATAGAGAACCCACGTATGTATGCGCAAGCGTACAGATGACAGGTTCCAAGAACACTCGGGCCTCTATAAGAGCTTCCTTCAGAAAACCACAAAGAGAAGGTACCTACTGTGCAAACTAAAATCGTGCTGGATTTCGTGCAAGACGGTATCCAGGTGTTACACAGATTAACCTGTGATACTTTTTTTCTCTAATCTCATTTACTTGCACTGAAGCATGGACGTTATGTGCCTTGCTACCATCATGACATACTTTTCACACTGGGCATCACTTTTTGGTTTGCAGGAAGGAGTTGTGAATACTTTGTAAGTTGTCGAAATCAAGCGTCTGACGTGGGAGGCACTCTTGTCAAGCCAGTGCCATTTAGCACAACCATGTACTGTGGTAGAGTGACCCTATTTCGATAGTGTTGTTTTCTAGCCACCAATGCCAATGACCAACGCCAGTCCTTAACTCGTTCATCATAACACTAAAAAAAACACCTGTGGATCTAGTCTTCACGCAACCTCGCGTTGGACCTTTACATTTGCTGAACTATCCTCTCTGACTTAACAAATTCATATGCTCACAACAAGAAAGCACCGGAGCAGCATGTTGTCGACAACTTCAATCTGTAGAACGGAATAATAATAATATTAATTGGTTTTGGGGGAAAGGAAATGGCGCAGTATTTGTCTCATATATCGTTGGACACCTGAACCGCGCCGTAAGGGAAGGGATAAAGGAGGGAGTGAAAGAAGAAAGGAAGAATAGGTACCGTAGTGGAGGGCTCCGGAATAATTTCGACCACCTGGGGATCTTTAACGTGCACTGACATCGCACAGCACACGGGCGCCTTAGCGTTTTTCCTCCATAAAAACGCAGCCGCCGCGGTCGGGTTCGAACCCGGAAACTCCGGATCAGTAGTCGAGCGCCCTAACCACTGAGCCACCGCGGCGGGGCATAGAACGGAACCGAGAATCGTTTTTTTTTTTGTCGCCGCAAGCTTGCATTGCTAAAACAGAGTTCCTCCGGTCCTTTCCAGCACAACCGCAGCATATTCTTGGACATCTTACACACATTCCTTAAATCTCATATCATTCGCATGGCACAGGCTTCATTTTTAATGCATTACACGACATGACATATACTTCACGACATTCGCTTTACTTAACCCCTTCTGTCTCTGCTTCATCGCAAAAAATTATTGTTGAATTTCTGTGGAAAACGTAAACTCCCCGCCGCGGTGGCTCAGTGGTTAGGGCGCTCGACTACTGATCCGGAGTTCCCGGGTTCGAACCCGACCGCGGCGGCTGCATTTTTATGGAGGAAAAACGCTAAGGCGCCCGTGTGCTGTGCGATGTCAGTGCACGTTAAAGATCCCCAGGTGGTCGAAATTATTCCGGAGCCCTCCACTACGGCACCTATCTCTTCCTTTCTTCTTTCACCCCCTCCTTTATCCCTTCCCTTAAGGCGCGGTTGAGGTTTCCAACGATATATGAGACAGATACTGCGCCATTTCCTTTTCCCAAAAACCAATTATTACTATAAACCCAAAAGAACAGCATTTAGCATCGGCCCCAAGCACAGAGTAAAGCTTGGGCATAGAAAAGGGCCACTTTTAAAGGCCTTTTGAAGGGCCACACATTCACTTCCAGCATCCTGGCGTTAACCTAATACCATTGGGACTAGTCTCATTATCGTGTTTTTCGTAAAGCAGTACCACGTAGCCCATTTACGTCCGGTTCTCTTTTACTAATTGCCCAAGTAATAACCCTCGTTTGGTTAAGACGGCACACTGATGGTCATTGGCTTCGTTCCTACAGTACAAACTTAATACACATCATCATCGTCAGCAACAGCATTCTAGATATGTACACAGCAGGACAGAGGCATTTTATTAGATGTAATTAACCCAGTCAGATCTAATTAACCGTGTCCTGTGCGAGCTATGCCCATAGCACTCGTCTCTACAAATTGGTACCACAAACATTTAAACGTAAACCTAGGACACATGTGTACTGCATTTGAGGGCGTAAGGAATACAGTATTTTCAAATAGTCCGTGTTGCTTCAAGTAGCGGCTCTCACCTGATGGACAGGATGATCTCGTGGTCTTCGCGGTGGACGAGGCTGTGCTTTCCGAGAACAACGAGGACGTCTTGGCGGCTGTACTGCTTGAAGCAGTGCGCCGCAGTCAGCACCCAGCGGTGGCTGATGAGGCTGCCCCCGCAGAAGGCGTCGTCGGTCTTCGCGTGCTTCAGCAGAACCTGCAAGTGGACGGTATGTAAGACGTGAAAGCAGGGAGGCAAGAAATTTACAAAAAAAATACTGCTTTCGAGAAACGTCAACCGGGGCAGAGTGACATATTCTTACTGAATGAATAACACATTGATTGATTGATTGATTGATTGATTGATTGATTGATTGATTGATTGATTGATTGATTGATTGATTGATTGATTGATTGATTGATTGATTGATTGATTGATTGATTGATTGATTTCAGAGCGTGCGCAGATTTTAGCGGTACACATCATAAAGCTGAGGCTTTGATTGGAGGACGCAGCTGTGTCGATTTGCGTCAGTAATTATTAGGGCATTGCATAAGCAACGTGAAAAGCTTGAAATCGGAAGCGTGCAATTTCTTTAAAGCATCCGCTGCTGTTCTAAAACTGCGAAACGTGTAATTCGTATAAATGAAGAAAACATCAACAGTGAGGGCAACCCTAGGGAAGAATAAAGCGAATTGTCCGGACCAGGTAACCTCCCGTGAATTTAATGTAAAGGGCCTCGCATGAAAATCACCACTGCTAGCAAACAATCTAGATCTCTTGCCTGCCACGGATGAGCCCCGATCTTGGCGTCATTTCCTCTGACTATTTTCGAGCCTTGGTCGCTGACGGCGTCACCAGGTTGAGAAAGCAATGGTTTCCCACACAGGCCTGCAACAAAGAAGGACGACCGGTATGCTGCTCCTCTCGCTGAAAAGTACACCACGGCGCGCATACCCTGCCTGTCTTAACCACTTTTAATGCGACAGCATTAGAGCTCCCGTTCTCGATAAAAAAGCCGGCGTCCTTCCGTCCCTCCGTGTAACGAATAAGCAGATGGTCCACTTGCCGCGGCGATCAAATTTCATGGGTTCAGAACAACCTGCCCACCATGGCAGGTCACAATTAAATTATTTCAAGTAAATTCAAAGCATTTGCTGCCTGTCGCTTGAGGCACTGATCATCATCTTATTGGTCGAGCAACAGACAGCCTCCCGAAGAACTGTCTGCGGAAAAATGAGCGTTACGCGAGCTCGGGAAGGGCAACTTAGGCTTCACAAGCCCCACCGGTGGCTGTGTTTGAAACAGGTTGGACATCATCTTATTGGTCGAGCAACAGACAGCCTCCCGAAGAACTGTCTGCGGAAAAATGAGCGTTACGCGAGCTCGGGAAGGGCAACTTAGGCTTCACAAGCCCCACCGGTGGCTGTGTTTGAAACAGTTTGGACATCATCTTATTGGTCGAGCAACAGACAGCCTCCCGAAGAACTGTCTGCGGAAAAATGAGCGTTACGCGAGCTCGGGAAGGGCAACTTAGGCTTCACAAGCCCCACCGGTGGCTGTGTTTGAAACAGTTTGGACATCATCTTATTGGTCGAGCAACAGACAGCCTCCCGAAGAACTGTCTGCGGAAAAATGAGCGTTACGCGAGCTCGGGAAGGGCAACTTAGGCTTCACAAGCCCCACCGGTGGCTGTGTTTGAAACAGTTTGGACATCATCTTATTGGTCGAGCAACAGACAGCCTCCCGAAGAACTGTCTGCGGAAAAATGAGCGTTACGCGAGCTCGGGAAGGGCAACTTAGGCTTCACAAGCCCCACCGGTGGCTGTGTTTGAAACAGTTTGGACATCATCTTATTGGTCGAGCAACAGACAGCCTCCCGAAGAACTGTCTGCGGAAAAATGAGCGTTACGCGAGCTCGGGAAGGGCAACTTAGGCTTCACAAGCCCCACCGGTGGCTGTGTTTGAAACAGTTTGGACATCATCTTATTGGTCGAGCAACAGACAGCCTCCCGAAGAACTGTCTGCGGAAAAATGAGCGTTACGCGAGCTCGGGAAGGGCAACTTAGGCTTCACAAGCCCCACCGGTGGCTGTGTTTGAAACAGTTTGGACATCATCTTATTGGTCGAGCAACAGACAGCCTCCCGAAGAACTGTCTGCGGAAAAATGAGCGTTACGCGAGCTCGGGAAGGGCAACTTAGGCTTCACAAGCCCCACCGGTGGCTGTGTTTGAAACAGTTTGGACATCATCTTATTGGTCGAGCAACAGACAGCCTCCCGAAGAACTGTCTGCGGAAAAATGAGCGTTACGCGAGCTCGGGAAGGGCAACTTAGGCTTCACAAGCCCCACCGGTGGCTGTGTTTGAAACAGTTTGGACATCATCTTATTGGTCGAGCAACAGACAGCCTCCCGAAGAACTGTCTGCGGAAAAATGAGCGTTACGCGAGCTCGGGAAGGGCAACTTAGGCTTCACAAGCCCCACCGGTGGCTGTGTTTGAAACAGTTTGGACATCATCTTATTGGTCGAGCAACAAACAGCCTCCCGAAGAACTGTCTGCGGAAAAATGAGCGTTACGCGAGCTCGGGAAGGGCAACTTAGGCTTCACAAGCCCCACCGGTGGCTGTGTTTGAAACAGTTTGGACATCATCTTATTGGTCGAGCAACAAACAGCCTCCCGAAGAACTGTCTGCGGAAAAATGAGCGTTACGCGAGCTCGGGAAGGGCAACTTAGGCTTCACAAGCCCCACCGGTGGCTGTGTTTGAAACAGTTTGGACATCATCTTATTGGTCGAGCAACAGACAGCCTCCCGAAGAACTGTCTGCGGAAAAATGAGCGTTACGCGAGCTCGGGAAGGGCAACTTAGGCTTCACAAGCCCCACCGGTGGCTGTGTTTGAAAGAGCCACCTGCCAGGGCAGTGGCACTTAGCTTAGCTGCTGCACTACTGGGCCTCCCCGCGATCTATGAATCTATGAAAGAAATGGAGTACTAGCTCGGAAGGGTGCTCTCTCATTGTAATCTTGAAGGGAAGTTAAGCGTCGTATAAATTTTTTTCCTTAGGAGTATAATTTATGGTTTATAGGGGTTTAACGTCCGAAAGTGACCCAGGCAATTAGGGATGCTGTAATGAAAGGCTTCAGAAATTTCGAGTACCTGGGGTTCTTTAATCTGCACTGACATCGCACAGTACACGAGCCTCTAGATTCTCGCCTGCATCGAACATCACTGAGGAGTCTGATCCAGTTCTTCTGTCATTGAGATCACAAAAAAACCGCAACTTCAGGGTAATTCTCTGTCTTCTAAATTGAAAGTTTTAAATATGTAATCACCTCTAGGAGCACCTGTATACACTCGATGCTATGGAGCTGGTGCAGTGGGTTGAAAAGGTGAGTAAATCTGACACAAGTGTGTTGATTTCGAACCGATATGAGGGCGAGTATCACTACCGCATTACGAGATTACTCATAAGCAAAAAACTAACGAATATTGCATTTGCTCCCTCAGCCTTTTCTCCCAAGGACCACTAATAAACGCGAACGGGGTGAAAGCCACAAATGCGAAATCACAGGGCGTTATTGTTCAGGGACACGTAAGGGAAAAATCGACAAAAACAAGAACCTCCGCTAAAATAAATATTAGTTTTCGGCTACACTGCACGTCTTTTAGCTCGTCAATACTTTTTTCTGTCTTCGCGAGAATATCGCCAATGGAGCCCTCAATTCCAAACTTAAGTCCCCGAAGCGCTCGTGCTGTCCCGCCTGCCCGTTATACAAGCCGGCTCATATTTCTGACAGTCAAAGAAAACGAACCAAACTAAACCTTTTCAGCAGAACAGAGACTGCTTAGTTCGAATACTCAGCAACAGAGAGCGCCATCATACTGCTATTCATGAAACACAGCGTATCATCATCCATGCATTAGCAGGATACAATTTTAATAAACAGCAGTTCGTTACAATGCGCCACGCACCGCAGCGTACTGTGTTACTCCGTCTACAAACCATAACAATGAGCAAAATCAGCTTTTTAATGTTTGACTGTATAGTAGAAGCGAGAAGCATCAAAATTCTTCGGCCTATAATTTCGTCACGTGATTAGCTTTTTGTTTAGATATCAAGTAACACTAACAGCGAGCTACTTCATGGCACGGAGGAATTCAGTGTGGTGATCCTGAATGCGGGCGGAGCTTAACTGCAGACTTGAGTTGCGTCCGACTACAATGGCGGCTTCACCTTTACCAACAGAGCGCGATTTACTGAGAGCGCAGGCGCTCGGTTTGGGCTTCTGAAGTCCTGCGCACGACGGCTTTATGCAAGCCGAATAGGCCGCGTGCGAAGTGAACGACCTTTAATTCACGTATCGCAACAACAGTGGCTGCCACGCTGCTGTCCTGTTCCGATGCTGCTTACCGTTTTCGTGGAATTACTGTCTCACATGAAACCGACGAGACAGGCAATCCTGGCTGGGAGGCAGTTCTCGGAGTTCTCGAGAGCTGCCGCTGCAGTCTATCGCTATTGCGCGATTTTCTGTCTAAGTTGAGCTCTGTTGATGGCACAAATTAAATATTTATAATGCTTTGTCGCTAATCGCTCAGTCTAGCTGGAATTCATATTGTCCTTTAGTGTCCTTTCAACTACTTCAGCCCTTCGTTTACAAAAAAAAAATGTGGCGGTGCCGAATCACGGCGACGGTCGTTGTTATAATGGAATTTAAGGGACAGAGGAATATGTGTGCACGTACGTGTCGAAGACGGAAGACGAGACATAAATGACATGGCAAGACAAGGCTGTTTATGTCTGCTCCTCGCCTTGGTAAAAAAAAACATGCATTTATAAGTACTGTGTGTCGTGTTGTGCGACGTACGGTGCTGAGTCTTGCAGAGAACGAGGACTGGTCAAGCTGATGCTGCTGCAGTTTTCTGTCTCGTTTTTCCCAATATTTGACAGAAATAAATTAAATGAAATATTTCGCAGTCACGAAGAAAGCAAACCCCCCAAAACGTGTTACTTAAGTGACAGACCTTGATCGAGGCCAGCTATCCTGTCCGAGGCGGTACTAACGTTACCGCCACCGGATGTCGCCGAGGGTTGGGCTTCGTAGGTGATGTGAAAGCCGCGGCTCTTGATGCTGCGCGAGCATTTGCCCCGAAAGACCACGGTCGCTCTTCTGCCGGGCGTCAGGATGGTGGCATTCAGGATGCCAGTGGTACCGTTTGACGTCACAGCAGCCAGGCGTCGTCCTCCTGCGGGGAATAAACGTTGCGCATTGAGGGCTACTTTGCAAACATGGGTACAGCGAGCATCACCATAACTATTAGAAATGAACAAAAGCGAGCCACTTGCTCCGTTCAGCGTTTCAGAAACGTGTCCTTGTCTACTTCGGAGAGTTAGACCAAAAATTCCTCCTTTTCTTCTCGGACAGTGTATCAAATGACGTAAGTGCCACATTTTCTGGTGTAGCGCAATGACGTCGGCTGTTCTTCTGTTCAAGGGGAGTGGCGAGAGAGTTCCGAATTTTCCTTGCTCGCTAAGTATAGGCGTCCACGCATTTGCCTGGAACGGCCAAGCGGCATGTTCCGTTATGTAAGAGCGACCTGGCCGTCGACGTCTGAATTAGCCATAATTGGCCATATCTTTCCTCTAAGATAAATAGACAAATTTAATGAAACTCAGCCCAAGAGGTCGGCCAGAAAGATTGATATCTCGCCTGCTACTCTGCACAGGAGAAGGAGAGGAGAAGAAAGAGGGTCGTGATGGATAACGATACGGTGAGAAGAGGGATGAGAGAATGTGCACGCACATTTGATGGCATCTCAACCACGTGATGCCATGACAAGTGAAATCAATGACGCTCGGTGGGCGCTGAAAAGACCTATTTGACCGCATCAGTTGCGATCTCCCCGCAGAGCCCATGCATGGTCGGAGTGGGTCAAATCTCGGAGGTCAGCTGACCTTCGCGCCACCCATGGACATTAAAATTAACTTTGTGCATTTTACAAACCTGGGAGTGGTTTTTTGAAACCACTATAGTCGAAAACAACTCAAGAACGAAGCGACAAATGCCTGTCAAAGTGGCCTTCAAGCCACTGGTGTCGACCGATTGTCATGGCGTCGAAATCTATTAGTCGGTGGTTACTATATACGCTTGCACCAGCCAGCCCTCTGCGAATTCACATACCAGGCGCAAGGGAATTAGCCACGACGTCATGAGAGTCGGTCAACGCCATTGGCTGTGGGGCTTCCTTTGATGGGCATTTCCCACTTCGTTCTTGAGTCACGTGCGACTTCAGCGCGTGTCAATAATATTTAATAGTTGTAGCAACAAAAATGCGTCGTTACAAAAGCCTGATCGCATAAATACAGGGCTAAAACAAGCAATACATTTCAACGTTCTTGAAGTTAATGACGATGAAAGAAGACTGTTTTTGTTTGACTCTACAGGCTGGTGCCTCTAAACTCTGAGCTTCTCGAAGTGACCCCGGGGAATAGTGAGATATCGAAGCGGAATTTCACAACTAAAATTCCAGCGGGCACTCGACGATGAAGAATACATATGCCACGACTAGAAGGCGGACGGTGGCGACGGAGAACAATGCTCACAAGTAGTGAGGAAATTTGAAGGCGCAGGCTCGTTTCCCAAGCTCGTTTCCCAAGAGCCTAGCACCTGGCCGACGGTGACGCTTCTACTCATTTAAAGGGGCTCTGAAACACCTTCTGAGGAGAGCCGATGAACTCGCTCAATCACTCCAATGTGTTGTAATGAAAACCTGAGCCAAATAGTACACCTCTACACGCAGCAGAGGACCCACAATCACGCGCTAAAGTTGGCGAGCCCTTCCCGGCAACTTTTTCACGCTCGCACCCTCCTTCGTCGCTTACAGCTGCGCATACAAGTTGAGACGTGGGTTTTGGTTAGATTCTTTCAGACGTCGGGCAGCTATCATGGCCGCGGCCAATAAGCCGCGTAGCTCCGGCGGGTCAGGAAGCTCCGCCCCCGGAGGTAGGGCTGGTGGAGGAGCGCCGACATTCCAGCGTGCAAAAAGTGACGAGAGGAGAGGGAAAGGCGTGAAGACGCTGGAATTCAAAATTTTGCTACAGATAACTCAGCCCCTAGAAAGTGGAATAAAAAAATTATTGATGGAAAATATTCGTGAAGCGGCATGGTTTAACATCCCAGGCATACTTCCAACTTTGTTAGAGCTCCATTTAGAGCCCCTTTAAGCGAAAACCGACTGGGTGAGCGATTAGCTGTAGCCGGAGTCAAACCCGCAACCTCCCGCATCCGAGGCAACCGATCTACTTCAAACTTCTCTGTGCGTCGAGCCACGATCACGTGGTCACGACGCCCGCAGAGCAGGGCGCAACAGCGATTCTGCCCTTCGCTGGAAAGGCGGGCGCTGAGTTGCAAAACGACGATGAGACCTCAAACTACACACGCGCGACGATACAAGCTACCTGCACAATCACTGCACAGAACTCCCATTGGCGTTACCCTTTCCAGGCGTTGAGCACACAGTTTCGTAGTACCTATATAACTCCCAATCAGTTAGCTTTTTTCTGACAGAGTGCTGCACCTAGCAGGGATTGTTTAAGGTGAATTTACCTCCCGTCAAACCTAAAATCGAGTGTGTTTTTTTATGTCGACTACAATATTTCTAAGAATAGTGAGTATGGTAGCATGGTTCTTCGCCCCCTTCATGCAGACTGAACTTGTAACCAGTAATATTATTTTCATTCTCAGATATATGTTTGACAAGTCACTGCAGATCGATGTTACGATTCCTAACCGCTGTCAGACTTCCGAGAAAATTTTTTACCTTCTGGTAGAAAATAAGTTAAGGCTTTTCTTCTCGTTGCACAAGTGAAAGCTTCTCCTAAGGCGTGGATATACTAATTATGGGGAAAAAACTTTTCTTCTAAATAAAACCAGCGAGAGGCGCCTAGGAGGGTTGAGTAGACACCGTGGTCTGCTTTCTATAGCACTTCTGATCGGTGATAGCGTCTTGCAGTAAATTTCTCGGCATTAAGTATGCGGTTCTTAAAGGCACAAGCTCATTGGCTTCACGCATCGTAATGGGTTTGCCGCAGAAGGGTTTTGTAAAAAGCAGCGTCAGGCTACAGCATTCGACACTGTAAAAGCAAGAGTAGAACTAATTCCATATCCATATAGGCCTAAAGGCACTTAGGTTGCAGTTTCTAACAAATGAACCTTTGTGTCATGGGAACTAATACCGTCCAGCATTCAAGGTCCAGGAAGCATTTAGAATGGTTCTCTTACCTTGAACTTCGCCATCCATGAACGCGATGCTGTTATCTGCCAGCGGGCAGAGGTCGACATCCTCGAGTCGGAATTTGATCACGTTGCCGTAAGGCACCTCCATCTTGACTTCGCAGTATGCTTCGAGCGGGTAGAATTCTGGATACCCTGGACTCTTGATGAATCCCGACAGGTCATTGTCTTCGAAATGACAGCCTTCACATAGAAGTAAAAGTGGCAAGAAAAATAAAATGTGCTACTGCTTTTGCATCGGAAGTCATTTTCGGCCACAACATAAGTGCGTTTAGGAAGCACTCATCATAAAATATGAAAACTACTTTATGTTACACTGCGTTTGGACATGTCAATCATAAAAAGCAAAGATGGCTACTAATTTTGTGCGTCAAACACGACCCAAGACATTACTCTAGTCTGACCAACCCAATCACCGCCACAAATCGCAGTGCCCAAACACTTTCTAATACTGAAAATTTGCTCTAACAGAAGTAAAGTTGGTACTTATGAGTCGTTACGCGACGTTTATGTTCCAACTGAATGCAACCATTCGGCAACAAGGGGAATATTCTCGGTTCCTCGGAACTGAACTTCGATTTCAAATACAACATTCTCTCCGACGCTGTAATTTAAAAAGGTATTTTCTCGCTTTATTACTTTTTCCCCTTTATCAATGGTAGCCACTGCTCGTGACTTCAGGACATTTAGCTGCGACTCCACCAGCTTGGCTTCGGTACCACAAGCAAGGCAGATCAATCACAAAGACAAAATAGAATTCATTGGCCATGGAATCAGCGCGAACTATGCTTTCAGTTGTTTCATTGCCCTATTTTGTGTTCATCAAGTATGAATTTCTTTTTTTTTGCGGAGGGGAGAGGGGCGTGCAACACTACAATCACAATCACGCAGGAAGGACATTTATTCTTTCATGAAACACCCTCCAACAAGCCGATTCCCGGGAGCCCCTTTGCTTAGCAACAAACGCATTCACGGAGCAGAAACAGCAGCCACGCACTCACGTGTACCCTGTATTACAAAGCCATGCTACGCCTCAGAAATGAGGCACTAAATTAGCGGGCCACTGTCGCTTGCAGCAAATTGTTACCGCGTAATAAAGTGCCGCGTGGCGTCATGCAATGCAAGCTTAGTAAAGGTGAACAAAGCAAAAACAACAGAAACACGTGGCGATATGAAATGACTGAAGCGGTCAGGCGTAACAATGAAGGCTGCAGAAGGAGTGAAAGTGCCGACGGGCTGTGCCGAGATGTGTGCTTCGCTCCATTGCTTGCCCGAGGCTTGGGATGGGCCGGAAACCAGGAAATAATTTCCTTCAATCTGATTGCCCAATGTTTACTAACGTGGAAACAAAAAAGGTATAACTTCGTGCGTCTGACAAGGCGTTTATTATGTCCAATGGCGTGACGCTGTGGAGGGCCCTTAACGGTGAACATTTACGACTGCCACTTTTGCCGGCGGGTGCTCGAGCAGTATGGAATGGAACGGAGGTGGAATAAGGCATGAAGAAGATGTATGTAGGGTTAGATGGGAGAATCCAGCTTCGCCCTATACCCAACAGTAAGTTGTGAGGCTGCCTTTTGTTCTGCCGCTGTGCCATTAAGACGTGCTTCAGAGCACGTTCTTTTGTTACGCATGTGCGTCCAGCTCCTGAGACCATGAAATAATCGTGTTCACATTTTAAAGAAAAAATTGCTCACGGTTTAACCCCGGTTAAACCTTTGTGTACGTGATAGCTTAGCACACTTGGTTACACGTGGTAAAGCTCTTTATTCAGCAGAAGGTATTTTTTTTGTTATAGTTACGAAGACGCTGCGGTGAGCCATGAAGAAGTTCATAGCTACTGCTCATGCGCGACGCGCACAACGTGGCTGCGGAGTCGGCGGCGGTGGCAGTGGCAGTGGCGCAACTCTGACGTTACGTGTGGCGCACCCGTTGCTCAGCGCATGCGCATTGCGGGCTCCGGCTCGGCCCGGTGGCCTTGGCTTTATATGACGTAGTGAAATTATCCCTTCAAATAAACGACTTTGAAAGGACAATCTGGACGAACTGAAGTCGGCCTGTAGTCGAGAGAGTAACCGCATTCAATTGACGGTGAGGCTATTTCCGCTGATAACGGAGCTATTGTAAGCTAGAAAGGGTCAGAAAAGAAATGCAGGTGTCGCCACCACTGCCCGATTCCGCAACAAAACGGTGGTTCGTCGACACAGTTTTTGGACATGGATCCCACAGGTTAGAATACACTGTCATTCACTTCAGCTTGATGATCACAGAGTCATTTTTGCTGTAGACGTCACAGGTTTGACACGGGCGTCGGGAAAATTTACAAATGCAGTGTTTTTAGCAGTAAATGCGTATTCAAATATGGTTACATTAATTGCTATGCGCGGCTTATTCTGGAGTAAAGCTGTTTGCACAAGGCAGGTCACCACATTGTTCACGTCACCTCATCGAACTTCGCTGTGGTGTTCTTCGGTACCAGCAAGAAGGAAGTAGCAGGAATTCTGCGAAGCTGTTTATTGGAAGGCAGCTAACACGCTCATGACAGTGCTTATATTTAATACGATTGCATTAGAAGCCTCATTAAAAAAGCCTGCCGTCGGTCATAGAATTCGCTGATTGGCTGGAGGATGAAGATGTCACCAGACCCTACAACTCTCATTGGCTGGAGAGAAGTGATGTCAACAGACCCGCAGTGCCGTAACTTCCGGTCAAAGCATCAGCAGCCTTTTATGCTATCGTATTGCTAACCCATTATGTAATTATGTGTCCCTGTGAATTTTTATACTAAGCCCCCGATTACGTATGTTGCCTCGCCACTGAGGAACTGATGACGCGCTCCTTTCACCTAGTTTCAAGAAACGCTTACGCGTTCTCTTGAAGACAGCTGCATTTGCACTTGAATGGAAAATTGGTTTTTGAGGAAAGGACACGGTGCAGTAATTGTCTCACATGTCTCGGCCAACAGCTCAACCACGCCTTAAGGGAAGGGATAAAGGTGGGAGTGACAGAAGAAAGAGAGAAAGATGTATCGTACTGGAGGGCTCCGGAATAATTTCGACCACCTGGGGATCTTTAACGTGCACTGACATCACACAGCACACGGGCGCCTTAGCGTTTCGCCTCACAAAACTCTAGACAAGGATGAAGAACGCACCCTTCGCCGACTACAAACAGACACTCACGTAACTCCACTTAAACTCCACCAATGGTACGCCTCACTCTACAAACCATAGTGCCCACACTGTGGAGAAATGGCGACAGCTTTTCACATAATGTGGGCATGCCAATTCAATCCTGCTACAGACTTCAAATCCCAATTTGAAACAGTGGGAGGCCATTCTGCACAGCGAGGACCCCGACCAGCGACGAGGACTGGTTCGCAGGACCCACGCTTCGGCGCAGGCCAGTGGGCTGCCGGAATAGGCGGCCGGACCACCCAAGGCTCCGGTAATTGCCATTGCTCAGATAAAGTTTTCAATTAATCAATCACCTCCATAAAAACGCAGCCGCAGCGGTCGGGTTCGAACCCGGGAACTCCGGCTCATATTTCGCTCCTTGCGGGCGCATGGCATTCACCACCGGTGCGGGGATGCCATTCTGAACATCACTGTGAAATAATTTACGCACCTGCATAAACTGCAGTAGGGGGAAAATGCGGCGTGATCTCACGCTGTTAAGCGGCGCAGAGTGCGGTGCCTTCGGCGGATACACGTGCCACTTGGAAGTGGACCTGTTTGCGCTCAGCGGAAAGCAACGGCTGCGACGCTCCGTCATCGACTTCCGATGCGGAGGTAGCCGATGACGGAGCCGATTATCACGACCACCTGCACACTCCTCGCGCTACCTTCGTCGTCTGCGGACGATATGTGCATGCGCCTCGTGCTACCTTCATCACCTTCGGGTGCGGCGAAGAGATGCTTAACAACTCTTCGCTGTAATAAATACGCACTTAGCTGCCGAACAAACACCGGCATACAGAAAAAAGTCGCGAAATTAATTTCACCGGAAACAAAAATCGGTTGCAGTTAACCACAGTGTCCCCTTGATATCTGTTACCGCTGTAGGTTTATTGTAGACTAAGGCGTGTAATATAAGGCGATATTAAGGCTCACCTCTATGATGCTATTATTCTTATCTTTATCATTATTAACCCTTCTCAGGGCGCGAGCAGGCGGTAATGGAGAAACTAACATACTGTAGCACCCCTTTATTAACTCAGTAAACCTCCAAAGTAATCAATTTACGTTCTCCAACTACAACTTCACAATGGGCTATGGTGGAAAAGCGCTTCCCACCCCCCACGTGCGACAGCGGCATAGAGTAGTAGGGTAGGGCAGGCTAAGCAATGATCTTGAGGACCTTCAAGCAGCGGTCCACAAGCTCCACCTTGCCTCATTAGCCTGACAAAGGGAATACGAGGCGATGCAGGTTCTTTACGCTTAGCTTGTCTGTGTAAAACGGGGTCCTTTCACGACTAGCGGCGCCTGTTCCAATTACCCTCCTTACATGACTGTTCTATGTACGTCCGGAGACAAGGTGTTGATCGCTTGCTTTCTCAGTCACCAGGTGAGAAAAAAACGTGTGCTTGCTATAAGGCATTATCATCTCAATCATCGTCATCATAATCATCATCACCAGCCATATGAGAGAGAAGAAATCAAGGCAGAAAGATTAACCAAGGCAATGCCCAGTAGGCCTACACGCGGGGAAGGGTATAGAGGGGGTGAAAGAGTAATGAAAGTTCAGCTGGCAGTTGCGAACGTAGCCATATTCTCTCCTTTATTGCGTAACAAGAATACAACTAGAGTGGGTCTAAAGTCTGGTACTCAGTCCTCTGCCTCTTAAATATTTTGACAGGCGACTTGATTGCTTGCCTAGCAGACGAAGGTTGGGACCAAGGTCCCCCAGTCTTGGTGTCCGTCAGCCAGCTAAAATCTTCAGCAAGGCGGAGGACTCCATCAGGGATTAGCAATCACTCGTTTCGTTGCAATGAATGATCAGGTCGAAAGATTTAAATGACGTTACGAAGTCCTCAGGATTTCCTTGTTCCGAAACTTGACATCTTCATCTTTTCCCCCGGTCAGTGAATGCATTATCGCTGCTTTCTGACAAGTATCCTATTCCTGACCTGACTGATTTCCACGGAGTCACTGATCACTCCTCTCCTGGAGCGGCTTCGCGCGCGTTGTGCCAGCGCCTTCTCTATAGTCTGATACAACTCAAGAACGAAGCGGCTTCTCCCCGTCACAGGACCCCTTCCAGCCAATGGCGTCGGCGAATTCTCATGAGCCTGCATGCGTAACAATGCAGGGAGTAGCAGATGAAAGGGGATGGTTCCCTCCCTCCATGGTCGGGGGATAGTATCCCCTCTCTCCATTCTGGCGCCGGTCCCTACATTTTCACGCTAGCAGGGTCATGACAATTGGCCGACGCCATTGGCTGGAAGGAGGTGCATTGACTGGGAAAAGCCGCTTCGTTGTTGAGTTGTATCCAACTGTAGCCTCATCCTTCCGCCGGCAACTTATTCACTGGTGTCAAAACGGCGATCCCAAAGGGGCACCAATTGTTAACTCCAAGGCAATGCGTTCAACAAACCTGTTTTATAAAAAAATTTAATCGCCAATGGCGGCCAAATATTTCACCGCAACTCACCTCCCACCTTGCGGTCGTGAGGCGCAACTCCCAGGCAGGTGATGTAAGTCACGTCGTGCGCGGCCCTGTCGCGATCAACATGGACTACGTTGCTAGACGACTGCACCAGCAACAGCTCGTCGGGCAACGTCTTGGGCATCTTGAGCAGAATCCGTTCCGTCCCTGCGTACAGTTATGCGGATGGCGCTTTCAAGTGAGACTGGAGTTGTCGTCTCGTGAAAGCGTGGGGTCACGTTTCAGTCTCGGTTCCACATGCAGCGTTCACATCAGATGACAGTGTTACGAACGCCCCAAGCTTTCACAAAAGTGTCGTTTCATAATCTTTATTTTGAAATTTTTTGGGCAGCCCCAAGCTATCGAACGTCATCTCATAAGTATTTGTACCACGAGATGGAGCAGAGAGCTTTTAATGCTGCCGTTTTTCATGTAGGACATGGGCGACTAAAGTAATGCGCGGCACAAAAAACGTAGTGGATTCCAAGTATTAAAAAAAAACTTACAGGGCGGTTACCAATGCGTAACGTTGGATTCAGCAACAGCTATTGGAGTATTTTCATTTTTCTTTATAGCGAGGTACATAATTTGAGAGCGACATGCATACATGTATGCATATTTTAGACCAGTCTTTTTTTATTCTCCAGACGTACTCGTTCTTCAAGTAGCTCTTCTCTCCCAATCCTTGATAGTCATGAACATACCCAACAATTCTGAACGAAAGGATTTTTGGATGGGAAGGAGTTTATGAGCGCAGTTCTTTTCATATATTGTAAGATTTCGCTATAAAAATCAATATATCCGCAGATCACCCGTCAGCGGCCTTCAATGTTTTTGCTGTTAACATTTTTGCTATCGCTACAAGCGTTCTCCATTGGTTTTCTACGGCAGTCTTAACTGCTCGATGCGAGGGATGAAAACGCTACGAAATAAAGATTTTGCAACATTTGTGAAAATGGATCATTGCCTTTAATATTCCTGTATCAGTGCCTTACAATTTTGCAATATTCAATATTTTTGTCCAAGAATGCTGGACATGGGAAGCCATGTGAGCTGTGTAGGGGCTGGAGATGTGTTCCAGATGTTGGAGCAGTGTCTGATTATGATATACGAAGTCTATACACGTATTTTGAGAGGTCATCGCAGCAGTGGAAGGAGTTACGAGGAAAGATAACTACGCTGTCAAACATGACTTCTCGGAAAACAGCGTGGTGCTTTGCCATGGCTCGTTCCAGTGAGGCTATGGGTGATGTCATTCCAACCCTCTCCCGTCTTCCTAGGTAACCACCCGTTACCAAGCTATCACCCTCCGCTTACGCTGGCTATACTACCACAAATATGACAACTACGCCGACACTGAACCATAGAAACGGGCCTGTAACAGCTACTGTTATAAAACATAGCAGGGGAAGACAGGAAATAGGGCTACAGATGAGAATAGAAATTTATAGTCCCAGTTCTGTAATAATGGCTGGGGTTCAATGTGGCTTGAACCTAGTTGTACGAGCGAAAGGTCTGTTAACCATGGTCTCCACTGCCTCAAATCAGATTTCGAGGTCAATGGTCAACGGTCAACGGTCAAGGTCAGGTTCCTAATGGACGTAGTTATATGATGACGTGGTCATACTACCATAGCTTGGGCCATAAGACCCCGCAGTTCAGTTCGGCTTGACCTTGTGAGGCATTGGAGGCCATTGTCGATGGGGTGCCCATTATCTATAATAAAATGTCAAGGTCAAGATCAAAGATGAAGGTGTAAGGTCAAGGTCAGGTACCCAATGGTCATAGTGATATGATCACGTGGTCATACTGGCATAGCTTCGGCCGTACCTCCACGCAGTCAAGTTCGGTTTGATCTTGTGAGGCAATGAAGGTCATTGTCTAATCCACATCGATATCGAAACTTGTACCCCGAAGAGTCGCGCTCTCGCATTAATATTCATTTTCCAATACAATTCTTACACAATAACAAGTACAGTTTCAGAGGAGATGAAGGAGGCAAAATAGAGGAGCAGCTCGCGTCTGTCAGCCGTTACCACTGTATATGGTGCTCCAACTAATCGGCGCCGACCACAGTGGAAATTTCAGCAGTACGAAACACGCTGTTCATTTCGTGGTTGCATCGCCATAAAAACGATAATAACTAATCAAAAAAAAGCACGCTCACACAAGCCACCCCTGTGAATCTTCTCCTTGATGGTGAGCATTTCGTCGCCGATGTTGATGGTTCCGGGTAACTCGGTGTAGTTCTTCTTGTAGCGGGCGAACACGCTGAATAGGGACTGCGGGTCAGTGTAGATCCACGCGGAAATGTCCTCCAATTTCTGCGGAATCTCATGAGCCGCCGGAACACAGGCTGGTCGTGCATGCGAAGAACCAATACCCGTGAATGACATGTTACAAAGAGAGAACAGTTGCGCTCAATTCATTTTTTAATTATATACAAGGTGCTTGTTTTTGCAAAAGAAAATACCATTGAATTGGCTTATATTGATTGCACGAGTATTCAAACTCATTTAGTAATTGTTTCATTAATATTAAGAAATATGCCTTAACTAGGTTTTCTTCTGGCCAGACAATTCAAGCTGAAAAGTAGTGACAGTTTGAATTTTCAATTCTGCATTCATGCAAAATAAAACCTCTTTTACAAATTCCTGATTTGCTAGCCCCCCCCTTTTTTTTTTGCTTGGTTTGTATTTCCAAATAGAATTTTCTCGCTGGAATGAGAGATAAATCAGTCAGGCAGGGAAACATAGTTTTCCTTTTTGTTTAATGTATGTCTATAAGTGGTAAGGGAGCTAGTAGGCATTAATTAAGTACAGAAGTTATATGGGGTACCTGAGCAAATTCATATTCCCTGATGAAATTCACCAGCGCAGTAACCCACAAGGTGAAAACAAAAACTTTTCGGGCATGTTGGAAAGGACAACGGCAGGCCTAGGAATTGCGAAAAAAAAAACGAAATTGATATGCAGAATTTGCTCGAAAAACAAGTTCATTGTAGGTAATCTCGTACTAGGAAGAGTGAGGGACTGTATAGATTCATCAATATGGGCTTAGTAGTGGCGGCAGGTTCGAAGCATGAGAACGAAACTAGCCCGGAAATAAATATGCGTTAGCGCTCACTTGGCAGCACTCTGATGTAATGAATTGCAGCTTGCCAATATTAAAGGAATGTGATACTCAACCAAAGAACAACATGTGAAGCAAGGCGTTCAGATACTAGTATATTGCTCAGGAGTAGTCACGACAACATGTGAATTTCTCGACGTCTATAAATTAAAAACATTGGGATGGTATGTGGTATCTTTGTCGCTATACAAAAAATCTCACAGGATGGTTACGACTCTGTAACGCGATGTTCAGCAATAGCTGTTTAGGCGTTTAGTTCTCGGGATATATTCCTGGGGCACTGGTGTAGTGGTCAAGTGATGCACGCCTGCACTGGCAGGCGGCTATTCCAAACAGAGCCTCCCCTAGGCTTATGGGACCCAGGCTGACTGTCACATAAGGTAGCGTGACATCAACGTCACGGTACATAATGTCACGTGACATGAAAGTCGCGTGAAAGTGACAGTGACGCACCCACCGGTTACGGCGACACGGAAACCAGGGACGGACGCCTAACAGCTATCGCTGTAAAATGTGTGTCTTTATAGGTGTGTTCAGAAATTGTTGAACCTCGCGTTTGCCTTCTCTTGTATACTGCGTTCCTCTAGTGCGTGCCACTCTTACTGCCCATCCGCCTCATTGATACATAATCACCCGCATCCATTATGAACACGCAAACGGAAGTAGCTCATGTCCCATCGCTTTTTAGTGCACTTTTTTAGTGCGTCTTCCCGGCGTTACTGCGCCTTTCCATGGTTTATGTAGCGCACCTCCGCCAGCTTTCCCTCTATTCCTATTGGGAAACTCCTTGCTGAAAACGAACAGCCAGCTCCTACTTCGCTTGCGCAGTTCATGGTAGTGACAGGCGCATGCGACAGATGGCGGCAGCTGTCAAGCACATGCACTTGCCTCTCCGCAGTTGGCGCGTTGAGGAACTAGATCGCGCCAGCAACTCCCACGTGCATTTCTTTTCAACCAGTAGCAGGCGAATTTTCATTACTACCCAGAGGATGCCACATCTTGTGAAAAAGACAATTTTATCCTCCGCAATCTCCTCCATCCAGTTAGTGTCTTTAAAGAAGCAGATCTAATACCAAGGAGAAGCCAAATTGGTTGGACGGGGAGATAATATTATGGAGTGCTCATGCATAGAGTGGCCGCCGCAAAAGCGAGAAGCGATTATATGGAGATCAATGCGAGAGGTCCGTTTTCTACAGTTACCTGATTACCTGCCTAATGCTCCACATTTCCTAACTTTGCCTCTAACTCTGCAGGCAGGCCCATGTGGGCAAAATGTTGTTAGCACTAAAAGTGAATTGGCGGTTTGCAAGGTGTTCACGACATTCTAATCGTATGCATCACGAAACTGAGAAAAGTAATGACAAGGCAATGAAAACGTCGATAAATATCAGAAATTTGAGCATTTTATCGTTGAAACATCAGTAGTGTAAAAAACTGATAAATATAATCACACGGATATATGCGTTTAATTGAAATTAGTAAGAAGTTATATTCACAATGCCTAAGAACAAACGAACTGCGCACACATATTCCAGCATAACGCATGCATAAAGGAACAGAAAATTTGAAAATCATTCGACATTGTGCTCATGAAGCCATGAGCTCCGTTAAAATTTCTGGCAGTTTCGCAGGATGGGTTTTTGATTTATAGAAGGACGGCCTGCTTCACTTAATGGCAGCTCAGATTTTCGCCTTATTTTCAGAAATATGGAGGAAAATGCGGTTTGCATCCCACTAAGACCATGTGATATTAATTTGCAATCCCTAGCGAGAAGGAACCATACTGTGCATTTGTACAGTCTGCAATTTGCGTGATGTGCCAAGAACTACACAGGCTTAATCGAACTGGCGCTGTGGCTTCCATTTCCCGAAAGATTATGAAACGCGACACGGCCCGCCCATCTCAAGCTGTCGTCTGTAAGGGCCCCGCGAAATGCCTTCCTCTACGCGAATCACCGTCCAACGACATCAAAAAACAGGCCTGGAAAGAAAAAAAAAGAAAACGCCACGAAAACCAGAAAGCTCGACATAAAAGGTACAGCCTCCAATCATCGTTATTCCACTTTCAGAAAGGGCGCGCATGCCCGATGACGTCATCGCGGGACACGCCAAACCACTTGAGCGTGCACCAACAGGTCCCTCGTTAAGGTTAAGAGGGCATCGACCACGGCGTCCGGCTCCCGTGAATGCGCGCTTAGATGTTAGAGCCTTTATAGCGACTCCCTTCGCGTCTCCTCTTTACTCTACGTCGTTAAATGTGTGCAGTGCTGCAGAAGCTGCAGCCAAAAGAGGTCCAACGAGTGTCCGGATTCGCTGAGATCAGGGCACTTCAGGGTGACTGCTCCGCGTGGGACGAGAGCACTTCGGTGCGCTGACCAATCGCGACAGCTGAGGACACCGACCGCATTTATGACGCAAGAACGAACTGTTCTTTTAGGTGAGAAATGGTTCGAGAACTCGCCGCTCGGTTCATAGGCGGCTCTACCCCAGCGGGCATCCAAAAGCGTGCACGGTTTTATAGACGGTTTTAGCGTGCGCTCCAGGCATACGTTGCTGATAGCGCCGAGACAGCGCGAGGCAAGGCCAAAGTGAAGGAACCCACTTTCACGGTGCATTAACTCTCTTTAGGAGCCACGGAGTAAAGCGCGATAAGGGGAGTAAAAAAGAAAAGTGAACGAAAACGAAGATTGGTTTCCTTCGGGGTTTAACCAACCACTTAGGGAATTTCATCACAAATTTCCCGTATCTGTTCTAGCTTTAATTTTACACGATCTTTGCTTTTCGTTTTCAGGATCGATGTCTACCGAGACTGTTCAGTGTTCACTGAGCGCCGATCTTGAGGCAAAAAGAAAGCAAATGGATATTTTAGCTTAGATCCAGAGCCCTGAAGGTAGGGTAATGTCAGTAGGGGCTCTGGGCTCAGCGAACGTAGATCATGTGATGGAGGGCTTGGTCCACGCAATTTGCTGATAGTGCGTATCAGCAGGCTGCAGCAGCCGTTGCGAAAGGTTTCCAGTGCACAATTCTGGAATTGGCTCTGAACTGACATTACTTACTGGCCGCAGAAATAACGGAAACGCCGCGTCTTGTCCTTTTGATCCTTGTTAACCTTCCCGGATGTTCTGCGTCTGTTCTAAGCTTCACCCACCCTATCCTCATGCTTATTCTCTCACAGTCTGTATAACGACGACGAAAAGTTTATGCAACGTGAGTTGTGTAAGGAAAGCTCATTTATTTGCATCTAAGACGCACTGCTTCGGAACTAATCTGTCGCATTATGTTTGCTTGTGTCTATTCCAGGCCGGTTCTAAATGCAGTGCTAAAATCTGTTTATACTGAGAAATAAGTGGTAACCTCTCCCCCTGGGATATTTCATGTCTGTGAAGCCTCCAGTTCAAGCGAGGAGAGTCCACTCCCCAGTAAAACATATGCTAAGCCAAGTCTTTAACCCCACCCTGCGTAGACCACAAAACACTTTGGCCATGGTGCTCTTTGGACAACCTGCCCAGGAGCGAATAAACTGGAAACATTTTCAATTCAACTAAAGGGTTAAAGTTCCGTTAAGCAAAATATACTCATATACTCGCTCCGAGCAACCATGGGGTTGTATTTCGCTAAACTTTGCCAACTTTTGTTTCCTTTTTAAACATGGGTCTAGGCTGCGCGTGAACCCCTGCGTAAGCAAACAAATTGGCGCCTTCGGCGTTGCTTGCTTTTGCTTCGTACCTTGCTCAAGTGCGGGGAATAAATCTCTGCCTCCAAACTATAACTGCGCCGAGAGACCGATGATATTGAAAACTGAACGGCGCATGCAAAATTTGCTCCTAACCTCGTTCAAAGATAGCACGAATGGTCGAGCACTGATCCATGCATGCGAAGCTCGGTCCCGTCGAGGAACGTGCTCGGGAGCGTAACCCGCCTCATCCCCCGGCGGTCGTTTCGTAAGCGACCACGGCACCGTCTCTTTAAAGCCTGACCAGCCATGCGTGACCGAGCCCCGATATTCCGGACGAACGCTCCCCCCTCTGATGGTTTTACCCCTGGGAACCTCCCTCGCTTTTCAACCCTCAGTTTCCCAACAAACGCTCGACTCTGTAGTTTTCATCCACAAATCTCGCGTTTCTACGATGTTTGACATTTCTTCACTTTCTTTTCTTTCTTTTTAGGCGTAGGGTTTAACGATGGGAAGCAAGGTACAGACATGGACAAAGCTTTTTGGGATGCGTAATTGCGGGAAAAAAAATTATTTCCGCGCTGCCTCTCAAGACAGTCAGATGTTACTATTCCAGTAGATACAGCATTGATGTCCCCTCGTGATTCAATATTTTTTATTAACCAGTTATGCCCGACTGCGCAGAAACAATTTTTTTTTTTACCTCGAACGCGCATTCCGCATTCGCATACGGTCTGCTTGTTCTCCACTTATTGCCTTACGCCATTACATGACAAGAGAAGAAACGGTTACGTAACTCCCTCGCTAACTCGCCGCAGTTGCGCCATGGATAAGGGATTTTGTCGGTGAGCTGAAGATCGCGGAATTGAATCTCGGCCGCGGCAGTCCAATTTTGGCGGGGGAGAAACTCAAATACGCCTGAGTGCTGTAGGATGTCAGTGCTTTTTCGAGAGCCCCGGCTGGCCGAAATCGATTCTGAGCCCTCTTCTAGGGTTTCTCTCATAGCCCATGAGCAGCTATTCGAGGCGTTAAACCTCAACACTTAAATCAGCGTTAATATTACAAAAAAAATTTAAACCCTTCATTACCAGCCTGACAACGCCCACTACAGGACGGAGGACCCTCGGATACCTCTTAATTCAACTTGTCCTCTTCCACCCGCAGCCACCTTATACTTCCTTATCTCGTCCGCCCACCTAACTTTCTGCCACCCCCTGCTACGCTTGCCTTCTCTTGAAATCCAGTCAATTACCCTTAACGACCATCGGTTATCTTGCCCTCGCATTACATTATGTGCCCAAGCCCATTGCTTCTTGATCTTGCCGGGGATGTCATTAACTCTCATTTGATACCTGACCCGCCCTCCTCTATTAACATTGCACCTATCATTTTCCATAGCTCGCTGCGCTGTCTTCAAGTTAAGGTCAACTCTTTTTGCCAGCCTCAACGTTTCTGCGCCATGGATTACAACTGGTAGGATACACCTGTTATATACTTTCCTCTCAAGGTACATTCGCAGACTGCTAATGATCACCTGAAACTGCCGGTCGAATGCACTCCACGCCGTTTTTATTCTTGTTATTTCACTCTCGTGATCCGTATTCGCGGTCATTACCTGCACTAAGTAGATGTACTCCGCATCAACTTCCGAAGCTTCGCTGGCAACCGTCAACTGCTCTTCCCCTCCGAAGCTCATGAGCAATACTTCAGTTTTCGGCATATTAATTTTATACCCGCCCTTTGCTCTGCCTGTTTATGATAATGATAATGCATTGCAATAAATCCCCTGAGCTACTCAGCAAGGCAATATCATCAACGAATAGTATATTACTTCGGTGTTCTCCATTAATTCTTACCCTCAACTCTTACCAATCCAGGCCTCGGAAAGCCTCCTGTAAACACGCAGTGAATTGTACTGGAGATTGCGTCTCCTTGCCTTAAAGCGTCCTTGATTAGGAATTTATTATTTTTGCTGCGGAGGACTAGTGTGGCTGTGCCGTTGCTATAGGTATCTTCCAATACATTCATATCAGGCTCTTCTACACCCTGATTCCGCAGTGCCTTCATGACTGCTGAAGTTTCGACTGAGGCGAATTCTTCTCATTGTCTGCGAAGGCTATATATAGTGTTTGGTTATATTCTGCGCAATTATCAATCACCTGATTGTTGGAGTGAATATGGTGCATTGTCAAGTAGCCTTCACAAAAGCCAGCATGGTCCTTTCGTTAAATCTATGGTTAAGTTAGTGTAAGGTGGCTCCGATTTCATTACAGATTACCTTGCTAAATACATCGTATGCAACTGACAGTAAGCTTATCGGTCTAATTTTTCATATGCTTTTGTTCTCTTTCTTAAGGATGAAGATAACCGCGCATTTCCAGGACTCTGGTATGCTCAAGGTCGTGAGGCACTGCCTGCATAGGGTAGCCAGTTCTTGCATGTCAGTCTATCCGCCATCCTTCAGCAAATCAGCTGTTATACAACCCTCAATTGTCGCTTGGGAACACGTTGCAGTCTTTGTAAATCTTTCTTTACTTCCTCTTTTGTTAGCGGCGGGAGGTCCAATTCCTCTGCCTCACTGCCTCCATCATTAGCGTCCTGATTACGTCGGGCACCGTATAAATCCGTGCAAAGCTCTTTGCCTCTGCTCTCTATCCATATCGGTAATGACATTGCCCTCGTCCTACCGCATAGATGGCCTAATGCTTTCAGCATCCGCCTCGTATACGGGAGGTGCGGGGTGCGATCAATGATGCCGCCGGGCACCCACCGGCTTCGGCTTTCAACGGATACAATCTTCCCCCTGGCCTGGTGCTCGGCTGCTCTGCGGTGAAATGCTTGGGAAATGGGTCTTTGACCCCACCTCGGGTAGACAAAAAGAGCCACAGTGGGCTTTACCACAGTAAGGGGATTTCGGTCATTCGACGATCAGTGATATGTCGAGGGCACGGGAAGGCCATAGCACTGTACAAAAAAAAATGCATCAGGAGTGATACCAGTGCACGAAGCACCTTGTTGTGTTTTGACTACTAGTGCTTGCTTGCTTGCTTCCTTGCTTTTTCGCTTGTTTACCTGTTTATGTTCCCTTTTTTTTGTGCATTTGTGCGGTTTGTGCGTGCTCAACAGTCTTTCTCTACGTGGGTCCGTCAGTCTGCGCATCCGCCTGCCTATCCGTCGGTCTCCTGGTCCGTCTGCCTGTCAGTCTCTTCGTCCGCCTATCTCCCTGTCTGTCCGTCTGACGATCCAGCCGCCTATTTGTCTATCTGTCTTTCTCTCTATACGCCCTGTCCATCCGTCTGGTCCGCCCATCCTTCAGCTGCCTCCCTCCCTCCCTCTCTGTCTGTCTGTCTGTCTGTCTGTCTGTCTGTCTGTCTGTCTGTCTGTCTGTCTGTCTGTCTGTCTGTCTGTCTGTCTGTCTGTCTGTCTGTCTGTCTGTCCGTCCGTCCGTCCGTCCGTCCGTCCGTCCGTCCGTCCGTCCGTCCGTCCGTCCGTCTGTCTGTCTGTCTGTCTGTCTGTCTGTCTGTCTGTCTGTCTGTCTGTCTGTCTGTCTGTCTGTCTGAGTCACTGTGTTGTAAAGGTGACCAGACGAAAAATGAGTGGAATAATTGAAATGCATTTCAAATAAGAAGTACAGAAGAAAATGAACAGAAAATGAACCACGAGGAAGTTATCGTGGCTATACCCCATTGGCTGCCTTACAATGGAGAAGGGG
This sequence comes from Amblyomma americanum, assembly GCF_052857255.1. NCBI lineage: Eukaryota > Metazoa > Arthropoda > Arachnida > Ixodida > Ixodidae > Amblyomma > Amblyomma americanum. Next base: position 158,359,958 of record NC_135501.1, read on the forward strand.
CTGAAATGGGCCGAAACAGAAGAGGGAACCTTATAGTTTGTTGTGTCAAAACTTAGGGGGACATTTAAGCTCGGGATTAAGGGTATGAAGGGACCATGGTAATGTTTTTTTGCTACTTTCTCGATTAGTAGCTATTTCTAAGTGCTCCCACTTATAAGCATACATTAGCCGGCATACTAGACTATGTAATACACCACAAAACACTTAATGTCTCCCTTCAACCAAGTCGAACAAATCCGTCTCGTTGGCCTAGTAGTAGCGTGTCTGACTCAAAACCAGAAGGGGCATGGGTTCGATTTGTACTTATATAATACCCTATTTTTCTTCTCAGCGTTATTTACATCCTTATATGTCATAATGAGATTTAAGTCATGCTACGATCTCATAGCCGCAATTTAACGTGAGTGTTAATCATTTTCATTATACAGCCGAACGTTCGACCTCACAACCCTTTCGACCAACCCTGAATTAGTGTGACAACGCGAGCGGTTTTTCCTACGAGAGTCCGCTTTAATGCTATCGCGTTAATAGGACGCGCCTGTATGGCTCGCTGTGGTATACAATGGGCACGAGAAAAACATCGATCTGAGTGCAAACACAACTTAGCACTTCCTGCAATTTTCTGCCGCTAGCTGTGCCACATTCCTGCCAAAAGAGCTACTCCTAAGCCCAACATGATCTGTAAGTACCGTAGTGTGTCCATTGGTGTGTCCTGTACAAAAGGAATCGCAACAGTCTTAAACTTTAAATTACAGATTCCATCGATACAAGGTTTCGCTCTTCGTTTTTTTTAATTTGCGTGGTACGGAGAAACCGTCACTGTGCAATGGGGAACGGGAGAGATGTTTGTAGTTCACTGAAGAAGCAAAATAAATTACTGCTAAAAAGGGTGGAGGCAATAACGTAAGAGATATCAGTTGCCAACCCACCTGCGAAGCGCTTTTGTCGTCGAAGGATCCCCGGCTTGGTCGATGAAGCACATTGGCTCCTGAGCAAATAACACAGTTCTATAAGAAAGCATTGTTTCTCACCCAGTGCATCTCCAAATGAACGCACGGACCTCCCGCTGAAAGATGACAAATGCTGCTTAAAACAATATGATGCAGGTATAGAATTATGTTTCATGATTCTCGAATAATAATTAATAATAATAATAATTGGTTTTGGGGGGAAAGGAAATGGCGCAGTATCTGTCTCATATATCGTTGGACACCTGAACCGCGCCGTAAGAAAAGGGATAAAGGAGGGAGTGAAAGAAGAAAGGAAGAATAGGTGCCGTATTGGAGGGCTCCGGAATAATTTCGACCACCTGGGGATCTTTAACGTGCACTGACATCGCACAGCACACGGGCGCCTTAGCGTTTTTCCTTCATAAAAATGCAGCCGCCGCGGTCGGGTTCGAACCCGGGAACTCCGGATCAGTAGTCGAGCGCCCTAACCACTGAGCCACCGCGGCGGGGCTCATGATTCTCGAACACTTGCTTTCTGAACATCCTCCTGTTACTTATCCAACATTTCATAGTTTTAGTTTACAAGGTTTCTGAAATATAATAATAATAATAATTGGTTTTTGGTGGAATGGAAATGGCGCAGTATCTGTCTCATATATCGTTGGACACCTGAACCGCGCCGTAAGGGAAGGGATAAAGGAAGGAGTGAAAGAAGATAGGAACGAATAGGTCCGTAGTGGAGGGCTCCGGAATAATTTCGACCACCTGGGGATCTTTAACGTGCACTGACATCGCACAGCACACGGGCGCCTTAGCGTTTTTCCTCCATAAAGACGCAGCCGCCGCGGTCGGGTTCGAACCCGGGAACTCCGGATCAGTAGTCGAGCGCGCTAACCACTGAGCCACCGCGGCGGGGCGTTTCTGAACTATACAGTTTGCTTCACAGAAGGTGTCCCAGAATTTTTAAAAATTGGTTTTTTGAGCTATATAGCTGGCTTTTGTAGCACTGTACTGCCATCGGGGGCGGACGCCAGAAAGCGAGTAAATTATGTTACCTAGTAATCTGCTAACGAATTTCTGTTCGCTAACTGTTTAATTGTTACAGTTGATGGCCCGCTTTCAAAGGGAAACTTGTAGCTCACCGTTATTTATAGCCATATCAGAATTCATGATTCAGAAAAAGAGCTATTACCCTCGGCGCTGTGTTCCAACAAATTTTGGCTGTCACGTGCGCGTTTCAAATATCGCGCGTCTTTGGCGCGAGGGCTGCAATGCCTACCAATTCATGTCACCCCTCATCGCACGTTCCACGTGACATTCACTTTCCCCGCCTGCTCTACGGTGGTCACCCCTGTTCGCTGCACCGAAGCAGAAGTATAGTGAAAAAAACAACATGAAAATAGGATTTGAGAAAAGGAAATGGCTCTGTCACTGTCTCACTTTTCGCTGAACACCGCAACCACGCTGTGAGGGAAGAGGTGAGATGTGAGTGAAAGAAAGAGGTACCGTTGATGAGGGCTCCGGAATACTTTGAACTTTTTCAAAACGGACCATTCGTCCGTTTGTCTTGAAGGGGAATGTACTGTACGGGTGAATCAAACGTAGTTGATTGACTGTATCGCATTAGCGTACTTAGCGCCCATACGCTATGCGGAACAACCTATGACTTTACACACTTTTCGACTTGGAAAAAAAAATGCAGATTAAACTCATCTATTATGAAGTTTCCACTTATCTCGTGCACGCCCCGCACTAATTCGGAATTAGTACGAAGAAGGAACGAGTTTTGCTTTCACTCCCTTTATCCCTTCTCTTACGGCGCGGTTCAGGTGTCCAACGATATATGAGACAGATACTGCGCCATCTCCCTCCATCCCCCCCCCCCAAAAAAAAAACAATTATTATTATTTGACAGTCTTGCTCGGCGGAATGTTTTTCTGCCCTTACATTATTTCCGTTAACGTCGGTCGCTTACGTCCGTTGTTAGCGTCAGTTGCGTGGGGGTCATACACAAGATATACTTTGGGAAGAGGAACGCTGTGTGAAGCAGAGCGGGAACGCAGTAAAGTCAAAACGACAAGAAAAGCATTCCACTTACGCCAACAGGTGAAGTATACAAGCGGCACTTAGAAATGATCTCCAGGCGAACATGTCGCAAACTTGCTACACTTGGAACAGGAGTTTCCGCAGAAAACCAGGCACTGCCTCTCGTAGCTCAAGTGCGCAAACAATCGCGCACTGCCAACGGCTGCGTTATTCAATCGTCGTTTTTGATGCACGCATCAGCGGTGCGCCTCTCGCGCGGTCATTCTACCGAGCGGGCCTTTGAGGTTCGTATTCCGTGACTGCGTCTCACTCTGGGGAATTGTTCCAGCACGGTTTCGATCTGCGCTGTGGACGACGAGGATGTAGGCCGACAATCGATGCAGGTAGGCTAGAGTGCGATCAAAGCTCCAGAACGCGCTCCAGACAGACGTAGTTTCCTGTTGGACGAATGTCAACAAAGGTGTTCTGGTTGTAACTCTCAAGCACCGAGCTATCGTGATCCGTCCGCAACTTCCACTCACAGACGACTTGCAGTGGTTGTTCGGAGTACGCCGTCTGATGTCACGTCCCTTTCGATGTCTCCTCGAGTACGGGGGGTCTCAAGAAGTAAAAGGCCTGCAGCGACGACTTCTCATTGGCTTCCTGCTTTCCTGATTCAGAGTGGTTTAGCTAGAGATGTTGAGGAGATAACCATTGGAGCACCTGTCTTCGTGCATGAAATGTCAAACGTCTTCACCTCAGAATTCTCTCGCTATCACTCGAAGCACTGAAGCAATCGTGACTTACGTGGTAGGCCGTCGCGTATTCTGCCGATGCCAAAATTCAGAAGCACAACACCACTGACACACAGTCTCAGTTATGCACCAACAAACATCAAACAGCAGCGTTAACAGTGTTCACGTGCAGTGAAACTAAACAATGGCACCACCTGGATGAGCTTCTGCACTCCCACCTAAACAAGCGTACCACGGGAACTCTTTTTAGCAAGCGCTGTGTTCACATCCTAATTGCACTCACACCACCTCGTCTTCCGAAGCGCACTACCACCGTCCCGAACGAAGCGTCAGCTTGAGATTAAATGGCTTGTTTTGACCACACAGGCACGTGCGATACACGGCGCGTCACCTGTCCGCCTTTCCTTGTTTGCTGTGCTGCCGGCGTTGCGTATGAGAGAGAAAAGTCCTCGCGCTCGGAGTGTGCCCTTGCGGAACCAGTTTCTAAGCGAAACCCGCTGGGAGGGGTCAGACTAGAGGCACGTGGAGCGGAGTTTCATTAGCGCAAGCCGGGAGGTCGGTGGCACTCTCCCGCGAAACATCGCGTCGATTGCCCTACGTAGGAGCCAGCGAAGCTTTGTAAGCAGACGTTAGGGTAACTTCGCACAATCTCCAAGAAATTTCCGTCGGAGTTGCAGACGTGAGTATAACTAGAGGGCTGTCGATCATCTTCATCACCATTATGAACCATGTTTATCCAGTTGATAACAAAGGCCGCACTTGGATGATGATGATGATGGTGATGATGATGGTGATGATGATTTGTACCTCTAGGACTTTAGGTGTGCTGGCTAGAAAGTACAGTGGTTAGCGGGACGCTCTGATATCGTCACAGCAGTTTTTTTTTTAATGGCTGAAAATATTTCCTTCTCGAAACAGTGAGAAGACGTCGTAAGCGAAACCCCAAAGTTCCTCTGGCTGTGAAGCGAGTTAGCTTGCCCGCGAAATAAGTACGGCTTAAAGCTGAGACTTCCCAACAAAGGACTGGGCCGCGGTACTTGAAACGGGGAGGAGCGGGGCTGGTCATAGTTGAGCTAGATGTGCATGCATGTGGTAGGCACTGAGAAGGGAGGAAATATTTGGGCTAAGCATCTAGGGCTGGTGTGCAGCGCCCCCTTGTTTCCAGAACTCATGGGCGAAGGTGTGTGGGGCACCCTGTTTATAATCAGGGATCCCACAGCATAGCCCATAGTTTTGTAGGTAAGCGTGAAAGCCGCAGTATAATATAGTCGAGCCAGTCGGGATGCCACTGATGAGAGAGAGAGAGGGAAAGATGAACGGGAAGGCAGGGAGGATATCTAGGTGACCTCCAGTATGCTACCCTACACGTGGGAAGGCTAACGAAGGGAGAGATAGAAAGGGAAGAGAGAAAACGAAGATCACTTTTCCACGTTCCCGTAGGCCATTACTAACAGGGTACCCAACCAATAGACATTGCAAAAAATTTGCCCTTTACCTTCACTAGGTGGTACGAAAAAACTATTTAGTCCCTTTACACCACTGCTGTTTACATATTTTTCATAAAATCCTGCGCTAAACAATTTTCCATGCCTTGTGTTTTGGCATATGATAGGCTTAGGTGCTTATGCGCCACTGAAGTCAACGCAACACAAAACAACAGGGCACACAGGGCATGCACTGAAAGTTTACAACCTTGAACTAAGAACTGCGTCCTTCAGGAACTTGAAAAGCGCCTTCGAAGCTGTCCTCTGTGATCAAAGTTTAGTCCATGGCCCCAGAATCTTCTCTTCTGTAAGGAGACGAGGATCTAAGCGGCGGACCGTTGCGGCCAGGTGGACACGCTCAAGTCGAGCGCAATCACAAAATGTGTGCTCAATTGTGTTTAGACAATTCAGTTCTTTTTAGAGAATATTTACGCCGGAAAATGCCGATTTTGGGGGAGAGTACTATTTACGCCGGAAAATGCCGATTTTGGGGGAGAGTACTACTCACCCAAAATATCTACTCTGGCAAATTCTAACGGCAACGCTCTGAAGAGTCCAGAAAACAGCACAAAACTGCACTTTGCAAAACAAAGTCACGGAGTCTGGCATGTCGCTCTAAACCTGTCCGGGCCACTATGCTCTCGGCTCGCTGATTTCCACTTTGCGTACCGATTTTTCAACGTGAACTCTAGCTTGGGCTATTTGGTTCATGTTTCACAAAGAAAACGGCGCGAAATACTGGGACAAAAGAGAAAGAAGCACGACGCTGGTCCTGTCGTGTTTGTTTCTCTTTTGTCCCCTTATTTAGCGCCGTTTTCTTTGTGAACTGAATTTTCCTTGACCATCGGTATGCGACACTGATGTGCACATTTAATTTCGAATATTGATCATTTTTCTCAGATTGGCCGAATCCTCCAAAATGCTTTCGGAAACGCAAGCCTTCGTACAGTAGCGGGTCACTACCACGAGTCAGGTTTCTGGCGCTTCCCAACTATTTCATTTATTCATCAGATACTGCAGGCGCTTATAGCGGGCCCTAGCAGCAGAGGCAAGAAGAATACAATGTGAATGTACCGGGTGATTTTTTTTTACGTTTGAAGATTTTTATTTTAAAAACATTGAGCAATAACGTTGGTACTTTCTGTGCAGTAGGATTGCACAGCAATGCGGACATTATGTGCGTGATAGAGCCCAACTAAAAGACGATTTATTAACTGAAATTAAGCAATCAATGTTTTATTTTTTCTTTTAGGGCACAAGATTATATTGCGAAATTTAATATCATCAACATCGAATGAGAGCTCAGTTATTTATTTTTCTAGATTGGCATTGCTGTTTCCAGTCTGCCGCTGGGGCGTCGTACCGGCACGGCTATATGGCTGCGCCGCTCACGCAAACGCTCTTTTTTGTGCAGGTTAGTGAGGATGCACTGTGCGTCACACATTGCATTGTTATTCTGCCGGTATCACCCCCTGTGATTTGTGCGAGTGTAAGAGCCCATGCTGGTCACGCTCGACTTGTGTTTCGTAGGCGTTTTTGTTACGTAGTTTCGCATATTATTTTTTGTTGTTACTTGTATGTCATGACGTCGAGGTGAATCCGGGTCCTGACAAAACTGTTCTTGAACAACTTTTAGATGGACAAAAGGAAATGAAGAAAAAGTTGTGTTCTATTGAAAAACACCAAGCTTTCGCAAGGCTGCCATGTCGGATCTGAATGAACGTATGACTAACCTAGAAATATCTCTTGCTAAGCTTCAGGATTTCCACAGCGAGGCGAAATAATGCAAGGAGAATTGCGAAGAGCAGCAGGCCCAGCTTCGATCCCTCATCGATAAAGGTGATGACCTTGAAAACTGAAGTCGGAGGTGCAATTTAATTTTTTGTGAGGTGAAAGATGAAGACTAGCATGAAACGTACAAAAAGGCTGAGGAACATATCATAGAAGTTTGTCAGTCGAAGTTACAATGTGAAAAGATCCCAATTGAGAGAGCTCATCGTCTTGGAAGGTACAGTCCGAATAAAAGGCGGCCAATTACAGTCAAGTCCCTCTCGTTCAAGGACAAGCAGGCAGTGCTATCAAGTGCAAAGGAATTAAAAGGCACAGAGATAAGTATATCGGAGGACTTTTCAGAAAATGTGCGGAAAAAGCGGAAACTACTGGGGGATTACGCTAAAGCGAATAAAGTAGAGACTGACAAATTAAACATCAAGTTTACTGCTCTCTATATAAATAAGGTGAAGTTCGTTTATGACGAATCGCTGGATACAGTTGTACAAGCAGTTTGACAGAAAGTGAAATCGGATTAGACGGCTCTTGCTTTTCTTAGTGTGAATTGCAGAAGTGTTCGAAATAAAAGGGATGAATTTGCTAGTCTCGTTTATATGTCTACGCCAACGGTTGTTCTTGGATCTGAATCCTGGCTCGATGCCGACGTTGCGGATGATGAAGTGTTTCCGAAGGGTTTTGCTTGCTACCGTAAGGGTAGAAATTCTTTCGGGGGTGGAGTTTTTATTTTAGTTGATATGGCATTTTGCTGCCGAGAAATTTTAATGGAAGGCAGTGAAACTGAGATGCTGTGGGTAGAGATTAGATTGAAGAACGGCAGGTCATTATCGGTATGTTCGTTCCATCGCCCGCCAGGAAGTAAAGTTTATACTCTGGGAGTCCTTTCCAGTGCCATAGAATTGGTTAAAACCGATTTTCTATTTATAGGTGGTGACTTCAATCTTCCGGAAATCGATTCGTCATTGGCTGACTACAGTTCTAGTGCTTTCAGCCAGTCTAGCAAAGAAATGTTCAAGATCTGTCACCATTTTGACTTAACACAGCTAGCCCTGGAGCCTACAAGAGGAGCTAATATTTTAGATTTGCTTTTCACTAATACGCCTGAGTTGGTACGGTCGACAGTAGTGCTACCAGGCATCAGTGGTCACCAAGCTGTGGCGTGCGATATGAATCTGCAGTATGTAAGACCTACCAATGGTGGTACGCGGCGTATCTATAGCTATCAGAAAGTACGAGTGTATGATATGTCGTCAGCTCTCGATTCATATTTCAATTTATTTGAGACACAGGCTGAATTTAAGAATATGGAAGAGCTGTGGGAAATTTTCAAAAACAAGATGCTCGATATGCGTGAACGTTACGCAGCATCATAAGTTATGACTGCGCGGCGAAGCATAAGTAAGCCATGATGCTCGCAAGGCGAGAAACGCTAGGCCAGACATAAAGCGCACGTTTAAGCTGCTTATAAGAAAAGCCCCTCTTGAAGCTTAAAGGAGAACTCAAGCAAATAACTGAGGATATGAAAGCAGCATTAAAAGCAGCTAAAGATAAATTCTTTAACACGTTCCATCTACGTTTACAAAAAAGACCGAAACAAACTGTGGCAATTCTTCAAAATGAACAGTAAAGACGTGTTATCAATACCAGCCATCGATAACGACGGCTCTACCATTCGTGATGACGTCGAAAAAGCAGAGTGCCTTATCTCATTTTTCAGTTCTGTGTACACTCCTCGCGTTGAAAGCAATAACACCCTGTTACGAGCCGCTGCAGTAGCCGGTGAGCCCATGAACGATATCATAATCGATCACTGAATTTCCTTCAACGTAATTTAAAGTGTTCGCAACAAAACCTCAAGAAAACGGCTTTCATGTCGTGTGTGCGACCTATCATGGAATATGCCTGTGTTGTATGGGACCCTGCACAGAAATCGTTGATTGACAAGCTGGAGAGAATCCACAACAGGGCAGCAAGGTTTGTCTTGGGAAGTTACGGGCGAAGAGATAGTTGTACCGAAATGAAAAATTATTTGCAATGAGAATCCCTAGCTTCTCGTGGAAGGAAGTTAAGGCTAAAATTATTCTACTCAATGTTTCGCAATAGAACCGGCATAAATCGGGAAATTTGTTTTAAACAGCCCTTTTGCGTTTCAAAACGACATGATCATTCTTGCAAAATTCGAGAGTACCGTGCCAGGACAAACTTGCTTGCCAATTCATTTTTTGTCAAGACTGTGCAACAGTGGAGTCAGTTATCGGAAGTGCAAGTGTGCTCTGTTGATGAAGATGTCTTTTTTATAAATTTGTAACCCCTCTGCTGTAACGCCTTCGGGCAATGCGGGGTAATTATTGAATAAAGAATAAAGAGAAATAGAGGCCGCTCTTAGAACTCTTAACTGAACTAAGGCAGCTGGGCCTAATGGTTTGTCACCCGCTTTGTTTTCTTTATGCCCACGTGAAGAATTCAGTTATCTGTACGTCATCTTCACAAAATCTTTACAAGAAACCTCCTTACCAGATGACTGGAGACTTGCCAATGTTGTTCCTGTGCATAAAGGAGGATCGCGAAGTACAGTTTTAAATTACCGGCCTATTTCACTTACCAGCGTTGCATGTAAGATACTTGAGTATGTGCTCTTCACTAATGTTATGAGTCCATGAATGCTCACTCTCTTCTTAATCCCCAGCAGCAGGGATTTCGTGGTAGTTTTTCCTCTACAACACAGTTGCTTGAATTGACTCATGATTTGGCAGGAGCTATGGATATGGGTTTCTCTGTTGACTGTTTCTTTCTAGATTTTAAGAAGGCATTCGATGTTGTCCCTCACTCTCTTTTGGTAGAGAAATTAGAAATGTATAATGTTAACAGTATGGTTGTGAACTGGATCAAGGAGTATCTAAATTTAAGAAGACAAAGAGTGGTGCTTAACGGAAAAACATCCCGCGAAGTTGATGTGTCAGCTGGCGTGCCTCAGGGGTCAGTCAGAGGACCGCTTTTATTTCTCATCTACATAAATGGCATCTGTTCTGGTATTTCATCTCAAATCTGGTTATTTGCTGACGATTGTGTTTTGTGCAGAGTCATTCATACGATCGACGACTGCAGTGTTATACACAGCGACCTCAACAAAATAAGTGAATGGGGCACCAAGTGGCACATGTTTATCAACTTGAAAAAAAAAAACTTCATATGTGCTTTGCGGGGGAAAGAACACCTCATGACTTCAGTTACGCTGTCAATCCAGCCAAGCTATTATCTGTTCACGAGCACAAGCATCTTGGCGTATATTTCACCCCTGTTCTTTCTTGGATCGGGCACTTTAATCACATCTCTTGTAATGCTTGCCGAGTTCTAGGTTTCCTGCGCAGAAATGCTAGGAAGTTACCACTCCAGGCCAAGGTATCATTGTACAAATCAAATGTGCGGTCTATTCTTGATTACGCCTGCGCTGTGTGGGATCCGATGGGCGGCATGCGATGTAAACCGCTTAGAAAGAATCCAAAACGTAACTATTCGTTTTGTTTTTTCAAATTATACTAGGAATTTTAGTGTTTCAACAGGGAAAAAAAGCCTTGGCTGGACATCACTACAGAAACGTAGGGAATATCTTAGACTGAAACTTTTTCACGACATATTTTACTCTCGCACAGGTATAGATCCAGGTAGGCATTTATAAAAGCCTGATTACGTGTCACTGAGACTAGACCATGCAAATAAGATTAAAGAAATACTAAAACTCAAGCTTTCAAAGTGTCATTTTTTCCCAAAACTATAGGTGAATGGAACAAGCTTCCATCACATATCGTGTCAGTACAACCAAACGAGGTATTTTCAAACTCTGTATCCCTTTTGAAATAGTATAATAATATTTGTGTCTGTTGTTTGCGCGTGTGCGTCTGTTTTAAAGCGTTCCCGTGAAGTATATTCACGATGTATTGATGGTGTTGCCGATTTGCACGAGATGTCGCGTTGCCTGTGTTATTTTTCTTGCCTTTTTCTTTTCTCCCCCGCTCTAATGCCCAAGTTCGGTGCGGGTACTGTGATAAATTAATTAATTAATAATTATTAATTAATTAATTAATCCATAAATAAATACCGAGCGACAAAAAAAACGCTTTTGTCAGCTCGTTTAGTTGGCTTTTCTGCACTTCATCTTTACAAGACGGCTCCGCTCGCATTTATATTGCAGCAAATACAGACGCAGTTTGTGAATTTTATTCTTCAAATGAGGAAAGTGATTTCGGCGACGATACCACGTGCTGCGACGCTATTTTGTAAATGTGCAAAGCAGAAAAGCCAACCCAACGAGCTTAGAAATGCGTACAATTGGCGTTCGATATTTCGGACTACAACGCCAATTCACAAATTTGAGAAGCTGCGCTCACCTTTATTTCGACGGCCTTCAAATTTTGGGTATAATATTGTGCCCTAAAACCAAGAATTGATCATTTGGTTACCATGCTAATGGAAGAACATGAATTACAATGGTACCTATTGAAAACTGGCTGGGAAGGGAGACGCAAGGCCTAACCAGGCAGTGCAGGAAAGCTGCCTTCATCCTGAATAATTGCCCATGGCCAGGTGAAAGGACTGAAGTCCAAGAGTCGAATTCTTGATAGCCAATACAACAGCCGTCGCCCAGCCAATGGGTCAAGGCGTAATACAGAATGTCAAGGTTCACCAATGCCACCAGCCTATCCGCAAAATTCTGCTTTGCGCACATAGTAGGGAGAGCCACACGAGAGATTTGTTGTCAGATATCCAGATTCTGGCCCACTCCTGGGAACAAGTGCCGGCGAGTCGATCACACTTGTCTAGAGCGCTCGGGTTGTGTGCCGCGGAGCAAATGAAGTGAAATCTTTTAGCAGCTGTTTTGCTAGCGGTGAGGTGCTGGTGCGTGTGCGGTTCACGTGTCTCGAACTCCCTTGAAGCTCCAAGGCTGTTTCGACTTCCCTACAACCAACAGCTTCAACTTTCCATTTCCTGCTGTGTTTTCGCGCACTGGTGCTGTAATGTGCTCCTCACTGCGTTTTCCACGTGTGCAGGCTTCGCCTTTGTAGTCGAGAGATTTTGATGGAAGTGCCTCATAAAAATAGGTCCATTTCGTCAGTGTTGAAGATGTTTCACGGCTCGTAGCACTGCAAAATTTCCTGCAGCCGCCTTTGTTGCCAGTTGCAGCAAACGTCTCTTTTGACTGAAACACACTTGCCTGAGGTGGTCTTGAAGACAAGGCCATAGCATTTATTGAATTCGCTCAGCCTTTGGTCACTGATGCTGAAATTTTCAACCCCTTTTTTGCAGGGCAATCTCCTGTGCCTTCTGCTCCAAGATGGGACCGCTTATTTTATTTATATATTTCAAATGCTGCCAGCGGGCCTTTGGCTGCCAAGGCAGGAGTGGTACAACAACAAAAATAATCACGCTGCAGACGTACACATGTGTAATGAACATCAATAAACCTAAAAAAGAAAATTCAACAAGAAGAAAGCTGGAGCAGTGTTGCAAGTGTTATGCCGCATGATCATCCACAGCAGTCAAGAAATGCACAAAATGAAACGCACAGCCTTAATCTTGGATGGAAATACCACTCCATGTGGCCTTCGTCAAGCATGGGCGGCTTCTAGGCGGACCAGAAGATATGCCCAGTTTCATTAGGGCTCCCCGAAAGTGCAATCATCAGCATCCCAGCTTACTCCTGAAAGGACTTGCCAAGTTGCAGTTCCGGTACTTCTCCCATATCCTCTCTTCCTGTCCCCTCACTTCTTTCATTTCATTTCTCCATTCTGCCTGCTATCCTTTATTTCTGCTGCCCCAGCTCAGGTGCTTCAGTATCGATGGCAGATGCCGGGGCTAGCAAAAATCTTTTCCTTCCTTTTTACTATTATTTTTATTAAAAACCACAACCACCACCACCATTTGGTTACTTAATTTCAGTTGATTAATCGCATTTTAGTCGAGCTTTATCACGCATGCAGTCGTGGGAAAAAAACAGTGCCCCCCTCCCTCTTTTGTTTTCTGAAGCTTTCCGCTCTGCATGGGGGCGCCACATAACTTCGGAAAACAGAAGCAAAGGGAGGGTGGGGGTGCACTTACTTTTGACCATGACTGTGCATAATGTCCGCCTTGGCGTGCAATCCAAATGCTTAGACCGCACCCACGTATCTCTCCCTGTTATTGAAATAAATATCCGTAAACGCTAAGAAAAAAAAAAACCCCGGCATGACCGTAATCCAAAGAAAGAAACGGGAATAGATGTGCGAAAAGTGGGCAGACAGCTGCGCAATGTTTACATGCCTCGACGTACATCGTACGAAATTTCCATCTATCAACGAAACATCCCAACGTTGCGCACTTCCGCGAGTGTGCAGTCGTTGCACTGTGCAGATTTATCGCCCGTGTACCTGCGCCTATGTGCCTTGTTGTCCACCCTGCCGTGAATGCACGGCAAACAGCCAAGCTCGGCTCCAACCTTTTCCTGGCAGCACGCTTCCCTTGTGCCGTAATGAGTGCGCAAAATATGTGCATATACTTATGGACGCATTCATCGTACCCGATAAGACCATGCTATGACTGGAGCTACTATGTGGCCCAAATATCACGTTGCGCGCGTCAAAATAATATATAACGTGCCCACTGTCGCACATGTTTATGCAATCGCGTAAAGCGACATGCTAAACGAAAATGTTTTTTATCAGTTTTGCTTCATCTGTACAGATTGCCTCCGTGCATTGGTAGGATAAGTTAGAAGCGTGCGAGAACATGCTTTCGTTCAGGCCCGGGGCAAGTGACTATAGGAAATCTAAACAAAGGAGTATGAACGCTAAATTTCGGTTGAATGATTTATTGTTTGTAATGATGCGTAAGGCATTAGTATTCATGCATCACCTCGCGCTATTTGCATGTGCCCGCTAAATAATAACAAATCAAATTCTTCTCTCACCTGTCTCGGTTACGTTTTGACAGCCAAGCGATATCTATGTCGTCAAGAAGTCTGTGTAGGTCACGTGAGGCATGAAGAAAACTGCAGTATATAATCGCTGTTTCTCCACTCCCGATTCTGTTTCTTGGCGCAAGCTGCCTTCAGCGTTCTAGCAGAATTGAAACACTGAAGCAGTGATTATATCGCAGTTTTTATCCCGCAAACGACCACCAGTCGTTTACTCGTTGCAACCGCTGCGAGAAAAGTTGAAGCGTTAAGAAAGCTATGAATGTCGCGCTTCTAGTATTGGAGGTCATACTGAAAAATTCTAAAAGCAAGCATCTCTTTCTCGTTTGGTTGGAGAGACCCGAAAAGTGTGAGTGTGCACAGAAAACACTAACCTGACTTTAATCCTTTTTTGAAAGTACTATTATATCAGGTAATCCTTTTAGGTTGTTGTTGTTTTTTATTTTGTTGTGAACTCTTCAGCTTGGGCATGTGGAATGCCTTGTTTATTTTCAAATCAATAAGTAAATAACGGCCATTACATCCGAAAAATGCGAATGATGAGCGCCAGATGGCTCACGTTGTGCTTTTGAAATTGTTTGCATTTACTTTGCATGAAGCTGCCTCGTGCGAGTGAGTGAGGACAGTGTTTCTGTTTGGGGAGGGTTACAAGAAGTACGTGCTCTATGGCGTGAGGAGTGGCTTGGCACGGACTTCATCTTGTGAAGCGCGTTTGCGTGCTACATTCCGGATGTGTTCGTCCTGAGCTGGACCCCGGCTCCGGCCTTCCGCATACGTGCAGCACTCCGAGCATAAAGCTCCGCCTCGGATGCATACATGGCCCTCCTGCATTGCGACTGATGTGCTAATTAATTCGCCGCTGGTGGAATTATCATAAGTGCGGCGACTACTACTGCGCACGAGCGCAGGATGCCATGCCTTGCGGTCATTGCGGAATGTTTTCGTCGAAAGGCTTTCAAAGTGTTTGGGGGCGTCTTTTTTGACGAGCAGAAGCAATAAACTTTCATTGGTAATATTACAAAGAGGGTGGGAATAGATTTTTATGGTTTATTGGGCGTTTTACGCCCCAAAACGACTTACTATATGAGGGAAGCCTTAGTGAAGGGCTCCGGAGATTTCGATCACCTGGGGTTCTTTTACGTGCACTGACATCGCACGGTACACGGGCGTCTGGAATTTCGCCTCCATCGAAATTCGGCCGCCGCGGCCGGGATCCATCCCGCGCGGTTGGGCTAGATGTTAGGAATATGATTTAGACAGACGCGTAAGCCCTCTCGACGGCGATGGGTGGCTTAAAGTCCATGCTTCTTGGCGACCTCCAGGGCTCATGTTCTGCCTTTGGGTCAGGGCTGAGCAACGCAGTCTCCCACTGGCTTTGGTTTAAGATTTCGAGGATCAGAGGGGTCGGTCCTCTGGGCACTCCAATTGGATGTGAATTAGGATATCTTTAGAATGATTGCGAAGACTGCAGTTGGAATTGTATTCTGCCGGATACATCAAGGAGGATAATATAAGGAATGTACCCACTTGAAGTTACCGCCAGGCAAAAGCGATGGCGTAGAGGTAGAGCGCCCGCCTCACGTGCAATAGGACCGGGGCTCGAATCACGGAACTGCGCAATTCTCCACCAGGTTTGAAAAAAAATAAAAAAACTCCGCGTGTAGATGGAATTGCATAGCCAGGCCTGGGATGCTGCCAGATCTCGGTGACCAGAACCGACAACGCACTCTCTCACCAGAACAGGATTTAGCCACCCTGGTGTAGTACTTGGCCACAGCCTTCCATGAACAAACCAATTAACCCTCGGCCCTCAGTCCCCAGCGGCTGCGGAGCAACTGACCAAGGCGGCGGTCAGTCCTGTGACGCAGCGGAGGGTGCTAAGAATCTCTGGCTCCGGACAGGCCACCATTAGAATCTGTACCTCGCAACGTTTAACTCTAGAACCTTATTTAGTGAGGCTACTCTAGCAGTGCTGTTCGAGGAACTAGCGGGCATTAAATGGGATGCCATAGGGCTAAGTGAAGTTAGGAGGACAGGTAAGGCATATACAGTAGTACAGGACGGGCACATATCATGCTTTCACGGATTAGCGGATAGAACTAGGAGTGGGATTCATCATTAATCAGTATATAGCTGGCAACGTAGAGGAGCTCTATAGTATTAAAGAGAGGGTGGCAGCTATCGTAATTACGCTCTACAGGACGCACAAGCTGAATGTGGTGCAGGCCTACGCGCCAACAGCCAGCCATGATGACCACCGTTGAAAGCTTCTATGAAGACGTTGAATCGGCAATGAATAAAGTAAAATCACACTACACTGTATTGATGGGCGACATCAATGCGAAGATGGGCAAGAAGCAGGCTGGCGGCCACGCTGTCGGCGACTGTGGGATAGGTTATAGAAATAGCTATGGAAAGTTACTAGTAGAATTCGCAGATAGAAATAATTTACGGGTCATGAATACCTTCTTCCGCAAACAAGTGAACAGGAAGTGGACCTGGAAGAGCCCCAATGGTGAGACTAAAAATGAAATCGACTTCATACTATGCGCTCAACCTGGCATCGTTCAGGATGTTGGTTTCCTCGGAAAGGTGCGTTATAGCGACCACAGAATGGTAAGGTCTCGAATTAGCTTAGGCTTCAAAATAGTAAAAAGGAAGTCCATTAGCGGTAAGCTCGAAGACGGAAAATTGGGGAATACAGGATATCGCTGCAGAACAGATGTTCAGCTTTAGGTGAGGAAGACGATCTTAATGTTCATACAATGAACAATAATCTGACGGTCATCATTAATGAGCGCACAGTGGAAGTAGGCGGTAGGATGGTTCGACAGGATACCGGCAAGCTATCTCATGAGACGAAAGATCTGATTAAGAAACGCCAAAGCATGAGGGCGTCCAACCCAAGAGACAGAATAGAACTAGCAGAGCTGTCGAAGTTAATAAGCGCAACGGGGGGGGGGGGGAGGGGTTAGCCGACATAAGGAAGTTTAATGTGGAAAGAATCGAGCTGCTCTAAATAACGGAGGTCGCCTAAAAGCGGTAAAGAGGAAACTAGGCATAGGTAAAAACCAGCTGTATGCGTTAAGAGACAAGAAGGGCAATGTCATTAGCAATATGGACAAGATAATTAAAGTAGCCGAAGAGTTCTAAACAAAGCTATGCAGCACACAATGTAATCAGAACGTTAATGAGATAGAGAGAGAGAGAGTAGCGCACACCAGTGCGTCATCCAGCAAGTAACGAAGTAGGAATGAAAGAAATCCTTGTGGCAATACGAAGGGGAAAAGCAGCTGGTGAGGATCAGGTAACAGAATCTCTTGAAGGACGGGGGGGGGGAGATCGTGCTAGAAAAACTAGCCACCGTGTATCCGTAATGCCTTGTGTTCTCAACTGTACTAAAAGCTTTAAAAAATGCAAAAATTATCTTAATTCATAAGAAAGGAGACGTCGAGGACATGAAAAGTTACAGACCGATCAGACTACTGTCCGTTGCCTATGAGGTATTTACTAAGGTAGTCGCTAATAGAGTCAGGGCAACCTTCGACTTTAACCAACCAAATTATCAGGCAGGTTTTCGTAAAAGGTATTCGACAATATATCATATCCACACTACCAATCAGGTGATAGAGAAATGCGCAGAATATAACCAACCCCTATATATAGCCTTCGTTGATTACGAGAAAGCATCTGACTCAGTGGAAACCTCAGCAGTCATACAGGCATTGCGGAATCAGGATGTAGAGGAGCCTTATGTCACAATACTGGAAGATATATAAAGCAACTGCACAGCTACTATAGCCCTCCATAGAGTCAGCAATAAAATTTCAATAAGGAAGGGCGTCAGGCAGGAAGACAAGATCTCGCCAATCTCATTCACCACCTGTTTACAGGAGGTTTCCGAAGTCTGGTTTGGGAACAGTTGGGGATAAGAGTTAATGGGGAATGCCTAAGTAATTTGCGATTCGCTGATGACATTGTATAGCTCAGTCACTGAGAAGATGAGCTTCAAAACGTGATAAATGAGTGAGCTAGACAGGCAGAGTAAAACGATGGGTCTCAAGATTAACATGCAGAAACCCAAATTAATGTTCAACAATCTGGCAAGGAAACAGCAGTTCACAAATGGAAGCAAAGTTATGTAAGTAGTAAAGGAATACGTCTGCTTAGGGCAGGTAGGGACAGCTGATTCGGATCATGAGAGGGAAATAACTAGAAGCATAAGAATGGGGTGGAACGTGTATAGCAGGTTTTGTCAGATCATCAATGGCAATTTATTAATATCCCTCAAGAGAAAAGTGTGCAACAGCTTCATATCACCGGTACTCACCTACGGGGTAGAAACGTGGAGGCTAACGAAAAGGGTTCAGCTTAAGTTAAGGACAGCACAGCGAGCCATGGAAAGGGAAATTATAGGTTTAACGTTAAGAGAGCGGAAGCGGGCAGAGTGGGGGAGGGAATAAACGCGGGTTAATGACATCCTAGTCGAAATAAAGAAGAATAAATGGACCTGGGCAGAGCATGTAATGTGAAGGCAAGATAATCGTTGGTCCTTAAGGGTAACGGAGAGGATTCCAAGAGAAGGCAAGCGCAGCAGTGGGCGGCAGAAAGTTAGGTGGGCGGATGAGATTAGAAATTTTGCAGGCATAGGGCGGGCGCGGCTGGCAAAGTACAGGGTTAATTGGAGAGACATGGGAGAGGCCTTTGCCCTGCAGTGGGGTTAGGCAGGCTGATGATGATGATTATGAACCTGCTTTGCTTTGGTGAGAAATTTGTGCGGGGGTGGGTATATGAGTAGATGGTTTCGATAGTCGAGCGCGGGCAACCTGACGATAAAGTTATCGTGAGGCACGAGACACAGTCTATATGCACGAGGATGTTACGTGATCGCGGATGCCGCCGCAGCTAAGCACGGAGGCACGGGAACTTCACCGTAAAGTTTAGTGCTGCAGTAAATAAATATGTCAAGGTTAAGAAAGCGGAGCAATGAATGAAACAGTGTTAATATACAAGTTACAGGAAGTAAACAAAACCTTTCTCAAACTTAACACCCTCTCCAACGCATAGTAGCATTATGGTGGTTTTGAAACAGTGGCTGAAAACTTTTCATGATCTTTCTGTCTTTCTCTAAGTCTTGGCTCAGTAGATAAATTGCTAACTATTAAGTTTTACTGTCGGCCAGGTAGTCGAATAAGTTCAACGTGTTTGCCTTTACCTGGCTGTAGTCTTTCAAAATGACCGCAGGCTCCACCTAGGCGGGCTGCCAGACTGGATAGAAGGCCTGATCCGTTGTAAGGGACCCATTAATAAACATAGATGCACGCGGTTTTTCTTGTGTAATTCCCGCTCTCAGTCAGTACGAAATTGAAACATTACAGGCATTGTGTACTGTTATGCACATTAAGCCATTGTCCCGCCTTCGATCTCCAACTTAACAGGACCCCTGCCCTTAATTGCGCCTTCGAATCTATCAGCCTATATACTAATACTACTCCTTGGCCCGTCAAAACTTTCCTGCTTCCAGCAATTAACCGCCAGTGTCTTGGCCACTCCTCCCCAGCAGTGGCTATGTGCCAGCATTGTTTTAGACCAAATCAACCAATCAACCAACCGACTGAAGTAGCAAGAAACCGTTGATTCCAGAGAGGGAGAGAGAGGGAGAGAAACGTTTAATGGATAGAATGTTTGGGTGGGCCCTCATTCCAGGAACCCATTGGCTTTTGCCGCCACTCTTGCCAGCTTCACCAGCGAAAGCTGATGGTTCGAAAGTGAGCTGGACAGCGCCGCCTCCCAGTCCTCAGTTGTTGGGATATCGATTCTTGGTATAGCTGGGTTTTTCTGGCATGCCCATACCATGTGGTATGATTCAGCCACTTCACCTCCAAAGGCGCAATGCGGATCGTACGATTTTGGAAACATATGTAGCTGAATTTGACAGGATATATAAATATTCGATTGCAATTTCCTTAAAATGACCCCTTGCTCTCTGTTTAGATTTTTGTGCGGTTCGGCGTATAGTTTCCTTGTTAATCGCAAATGTTAGAGAAAATTGCTATAGCTAAATAGTGGTTCAGAATAATTATGTTCCTGCGAATATTGGTGGGGGATTTAAGGTGGAATGTTGGGTCGGATTACTAAAATCCCTTATGATAATCCAAAGGAAGGTACTCGAACATTCAAGTCCTTATATCTTTAAATTTGGAGATGATGATAACGCCGCGACCCTCTCAAGCGATTAGAAAATTTCGTTACGGACAAACCGGGTGGTTTTTTGCAAGACGATGACCTAAATAATATCGCACTAGAAATTCTGGGGACCCTTAAGCTCTGCCTGAAGGGAATGACGCGACAGGGTTAGTGACTCCCTTCAGTGGTCCGGATTCCTCTTACTATTTATATCCCTTCGCAGACACAGACACTGTCGGACAAGACACACAAGACCTCCCTGAGGAAAGTCGAACGAACGTACAGTCTTTGCCAGAACTAACCAGGCTGCATGGTTTGTTTTCTTCATTATAGAGGAGCCCCTACGGTTTCCTTATAAACCAAAAGGTATTGGAAGGTGAGGAAATGGGGTCTCCTTACCTCACAAGGATTTACAGTTTGATAGGTGCGATAACTGTTCCGCTATACAACTGAGAAGCAAACCGGGCAGCCTATTTACTTTTGGCAAAGGGTGTGCCTATGCGGTCATTGGAAGAGCTGAGTGATGGACCTCCACGTTCATCGAATCACCACGTTCATTGAAGTTGGTGTTCCTTGTGTACTGTGCTTTGATGCCGGGAGTATATGCGGCGCTGGAAGATCCTCCTTGTTGGCTATTTACTATCTAGATGCATGTGTGTGCCTCCCAGCAGTTTTATCTTTGTTACGATGATGAAGCGCGGGAACAGGGCGCGCTCGTATTGTGCAGCTCGGTGATAAGACTCGACTATGAACGTATTTTTTTTCCTTTTTAGCCAGTTATCCCAAGCAATAAAGAAAAGAAAATGCCTCGGTGGCTTCAAGATGGCGTGTATGACTCCGAATTCGAGAGGGAACGGTTAATAATAATTGGTTTTTGGTGGAAAGGAAATGGCGCAGTATCTGTCTCATATATCGTTGGACACCTGAACTGCGCTGTAAGGGAAGGGATAAAGGAGGGAGTGAAAGAAGAAAGAGAGAAATAGGTGCCGTAGTTGAGGGCTCCGGAATAATTTCGACCACCTGGGGATCTTTAACGTGCACTGACATCGCACAGCACACGGGCGCCTTAGCGTTTTTCCTCCATAAGAGAGAGGGAACGGTTCGATTTCCATCTCAACGCAATTTTTATATCAGTGCAGTTAATTTACTTTGCATTCTTACGTGTCATAATTTTGTTTGAGTCGTGGTGCGACCCTATATATATTCGCAATTTATCTGTTGTCTTAATCACTTTTCAAATATGCCGCTCCACTTGTGACGTCCCTAGTTTTTCAACCAATCCGCATATTTTCTCTCGCCGCCGGGTTCTCCGCTGAACGGGGTCATTAACGCTGTCTAGTTAAAATTGGAGAAAACCCTCCACGGAGAGAGGGAAAGAGAAAAGGAAAGAGGAAGCTCTGCGTTTTGTTAATTCGGAGGTTTTATAAAGTATTAGTGCCGCTGGGATTAAGCATGGGGTTGTCGTGCCATCTGTTAGTCGTTTTTGGTAACCACGAATCAACCTTGACGAGAGGCGCGAACTACAAAATAGCGATGGTGCGTCGAAAATAGAGCCTGCTTGAGATTAAGATTGATCGCATTCAAGGGCCGCCACGGTGGCTCAGTGGTTAGGACGCTCGGCTACTGATCCGGGGTAACCAGGTTCGAACCTGACCGCGGCGGACGCGTTTCGATGGAGGCGAAATGCTAAGGCGCCCGTATGTTGTGCGATGTCAGTGCCGTTAAAGATCCCCAGGTGGTCTAAATTATTCCGGAGCCCTCCAATCTGGCACCTCTTTTTCTCTTTCTTCCCTCAGTCCCTCATTTATCAGCTCCCGTACGGCGCGGCTCAGGTTTCCGCCGATATGTGAGACATACTGCGCCATTTCCTCCCCCCCCCCAAGAAAAAAAAACAATTTTCGAATTTTACACGCTAACCTTCAAAAAATTCACAGCAATAGCAACCGCTGACAATCAGCTTGACACAATAGGGATACTTAGCTGCGAAATAATACACTGTAAAATGATCCGGAATTTGGGAACGTAGAAATGTAAACAAAATTGAAAGAAAGTTTCGTCTATTAATGATGGTACATGAGTAAAACAACTAATATTACCATAATATGCACATTAAGTCTTTATATCACGCGAAGTAACAGTATTTAAATAACTTCAGCATTATAATGAAAGCAGTGTACTCCGTGCTAATCTGCACTTGAGATTACGTTATCTATTCAAGGCAAAACTGATTTTTTGGGAAGTTAGAAAGCGGTGTCTTATGGGGTCCAATCCGAAGGAAGCTTCGGGCTGGGGATTGCTCACTGTGTGTTTGATGAGGTAAATTTTTATACCATATTTATTTTTCCACGAGACGTGAGAAATAGGTCGAACGCTCACGTTGACACACTAATGCTTCCGCCTTCGCAGCACGTAAGCAATCTTGAATGCCGTCTGATTTTTATTCACGCACTTATTTTGGAACTGTATTACTAGGCTAGGATGGATGGAAACAACTTTCATTAGACGAAAAGAATCCTCCTGGGCGGACCCCTACTGGTCCAGGAGTCCACGGTCTTGTACCTCACATAAGGCCGGATCCACCAGCCATTTCTGGCCGGCGGGCTGAGCGGTCCGTAAAGCAGCCTCCCAGGAAGAATGAGCGGGTTTGGGGATGGGGAGTACTGCCTGTGGGGAAGGACATTCCCAAAGGTAGTGGAAAAGTGTGTATCTGGCCACTGCACAGGTTTTACAATGAGGAGGAAAGGTGAGGTGAAAGCATGAGAGAGGGTAGGGTGAAATAAATCAGCCCGTCTTTAATTGTCGCCATGTGGCGCTGGACAAGGATAAGGATGACAAGGTACTGCGGGGTGGTGGCAGTGTAATGGGATGAGTTTGTAGAATGTGGTGATTTGCTGATATGTACAAAGGACCGATGTGGCCTCTTGCGCAGGGCTGGGCGTCTGATCATCCGGGGTCCGGGAGGAGGATTCTCGGGCCAGCGCATGAACGCGCTCATTAGCCGGTATCAATCGAGGCATGCCCAGGGATCCACGACAGAGTAACCGTTCGGTCGAGAGAGGTGGCTGTGGCAAGAATACGGTGTGTGGCCGGCGTCGCCACGCCCTTTAGGTAGTGGCGGTATGTGGCCTGGGAATCTGTGCAAATTTCGGTTATTGATTTGTCAATGGTGGAGTGGTCCAGCGCAAGTGTGATGGCGGCTTCTTCCGCCTCTGCAGGTGAATTAGTTCGGATAGTGACGGCGGCCCCCACTGTGCCGTCTTCATAGGCTGCGACTACTTTGAAAAATACTACTTCAGAAACTTCTGTCGCGTCGACTTGGAACGGTTGCTGTATGTTTGGTGTAATCGCTCGCTCGAGCCTGCCGCCTACCCTGATGGAGGCTAGCGCTCATATTGCGCGTTAGGGGCTTCTGATATATATGATGCTGCGTGCGCAGAGAAATCATGTAAGGTGTAGGACTTGTTGGGGTGGGAATGGGTGGATTGAGACGGAGCTTTCACAGTACGCATTGTCCTGTTTCCGTGCGACTCAGGCGGACTATAATTGGTTGGTGCGTTGAGCCTCTATTAATTCGATCACGGTATTGTGGGTACCAGTGGCCAGGAGGCTTTTCGTGCTAACCGTCCGTGGAAGACGTAGGACGGAGGTGACAGCCGTGCGTATTAGGATGTCTGAGTGTTGTGTTTGGCGCTGAGTGACTATGTGGTATATATTACTACGCTATTGCAGTGGCTGCGTACCGCGTCGTATAAACGAGGGGTGGTGTGTGTGGTGATCTCTACGATCGCGAATGTGGAGAAGAAATTATACCCTTTACTTTTGTGTGATTCGCTGACAGAAAATTTTAGCCCTTATCTGTCGCAGGCCAACCTGAGGCGGAGGTGAAACAAGCTTCAAGCACAGCGCCAGACGCTCGCGCGAACGCTCCTCGCTTCACCCATGCCCACCGCTGAATTCAGCGACGGTCAACACCGCTCTTGCCTGGATTTCGTCTTCGAAGCTCGGATAACGCCGTCGGACGCATCGGCAAGTCCCTTTTTGCCTGTTTCTGCGGACTTTTCTGCGTTTCGGCTCTCACCGGTACGCACGGCCCGCTAGGCCCACGCCAGGCCTAGCGACCCCGCTCTGACGGGGCTGTGCCGCATTATCTGAGTGGGATCTTCCTCCAACACTGGACATGGAAGTCACCGTGGAGGGGGCTGACATTAGCCCCGAAGAAGTTTCGCACCAATATGGTTGGTTCACCGTCGGTGAATCGAAACGCTCCGGTCACGAACGCCAAAGGAATAACCCCGCGGCACACAATGGAACCGATCGCGCCCAGGGACAGGGCAGCATGCGGCACTCTGCCGACTCCTCTGCGAAAAAGCTTGGCCGACGACTTGCTCGACAATCGGTGGCGTCGAACCTACCTCGCCTACCCAAGGGTCTAACCAAGGTGATATTCCGGCCATCGGGCGGCCTCCGTATACTCGAGAGCTGTGGCCAACTCGGCATCTTTCAACTCATCCGGGACGCCGCGGGCCTCACCTTGGCAGAATCATCTGAAGACTGCATGCTACTCAACTTCAAGCAACACACCATACTGGTGGCCACCCATTCCGCGGTACGAGTGGAACGCTACTTAAACATCAAGGAGCTCATCTACGGCGAGAACAAGATCGCCATCACCTCGTATGTCGCCACGCCGGATGGCAGTGGTAAAGGAGTGATCCAAGGCGTTCCGAAACATCTATCGGACGCTGACATCCTTGCGAACCTTCAGCATCCAAGGAATCCTCCAATATGTGGAGTCCGGCGCATGGGTGCGCAGTCGCAGACGGTCCTCATTCTGTTCAACGGTGAGCGAGTTCCCCGTTGGATCAGCTTCGGTGGTGGCATGATTCGCTGCTGCCTCTACAAAAAAAAATACGAAGTGTGTTCTTTGTGCGGACAACTCGGACATCGCAGAGACGTTTGCCCGGACCCGAAAAACGCTCGCTGCCGCGGATGCGGCGTGGCCAATCCTCCTGAGACACATATCTGCGAGCCTGAGTGTGCCTTGTGGGGTAAGGGCCATGAACTGGGCAGCAACAAATGCCGCGAAATCTACCGCACTCCATACATTGTCAGCAAACGCCGCTGGGAACAGGAACGCCAACATCTGACCCAGCATAGCCAAGAGTCGCCGCAGTCTAAAGAGCGACGCAGCCGCTCCAAAAGCAGGGGACGAACAAATTATAGACATCGATCCAGCTCCATTCCACGACTGGAACCGAGAGGCTGGTCCGCCTCCAAATCCAGGACTCCTTCACACCAGCCACGGAACCCCGGTTTGAACCAGGACGCCGTCGGCACGCAAAAGGTAGGCTGAGCAGATAAAGCCTCCCAGAAATCTAACTCCAACCCCTCTGAGCTAGCAGACCTGAAAGTGCTGGTAGGGAAATTACTTCGTGAGGTCGAGGACCTAAAGAAAGAAAATGCCGCTCTAAAACAGCAACAAATGCAGGCTGGGTCACCGCCTACGACCGATGGCGTCAATAAACCTACCCCCTCTACCTCCGCCGGAGCGGACATGCATGCTGAATCAACGCGGGCACCCCCGCCTAAGCGAAAAGCAGGCGATTCCCTGTCCGAAGGCCAAACACTAGCCGACACCATTCACAAAATTGAAGAAGCGCAAACGCAGACTAACAGCACCCTCATTCAAGTGCAGCTTACAATGACTTCCATCATGGAAGAATTATGCAGACACCGGCAGGAATTAATTAACTTAGGCAGCTGGCAGCAGGAAGCAGAGAGCAGGCTCCTTGCTCACAAAATTCGCAAACCCGCTTCTTCTGAAGCGGTATCCGACTAGCAACAACATTGCGCCACAACCCAATTACACCATCTGGCAGTGGAACTGCCGAGGATTTAGCCGCAAACGAGCTGTACTCCAACAATTCCTCAATAATAGGGACGGACAGGACTTAATCGCACTACAAGAGACACAAACTAATAGCAAGCTAGCTGGGTATCAATCCTTTCCATCGGGGGGTGGAACGCTTGGAGTCACCACTCTTGTCAAACGAAATATTGCGGTAGTACAGCACGATACCCCAGTCACAAATGTCACACACGTGCTAGTCGAATTAATTCCGCCTAGGAAACCCGACCACAGTCTGTTTGTGCTGAATGTCTATAGCAGCCCAAAGTTACGGAAAGCAAGCTTCGGCCCGCTTTTTCAGGCGACCCTGAAGCTCGCAGGCAATCACCCCGTCATTTTCACGGGAGACTTTAATGCCCAACACCCGGCTTGGGGTTACGCACAGGAGGACATTAAAGGTAGAAAACTGTGGCTCACCGCACAACAGTGTGGGTTGACTCTTCTTACAGATCCACTAGTCCCCACCCGCTGCGGTAACAGTGTTTCCAGGGATACGTCTCCCGGTCTGACTTTTGCTAAAAATTCGGGCACTCCAACATGGATAAACACTCAACAAAATTTCGGCAGCGATCACTACATATTGGAAATAGTGACCTCAACTGGCCCCAAACGTCGTAGCGCTCGAGCCCCCACCCTTGTCGATTGGGACACGTTCCGCGCTAAAAGAGCCGCCCGAGAAGCTGATACCCCCGAAATACTAGACATAGATATCTGGGCACAGGATCTTTGTCAAGATGCCAAAGCAGTCACCCATACGTTAGACCAGGCTGACCACCTGGAGATTGCGGACAGCCGGCTTCTTCACCTATGGGAGGCAAAGAGTGGACTCGAGAACCGACTCAAACGACAGCGGTGGAACCGCAATCTGCGCAGAAGAATAGCTAGGCTAAATAAGGAGATCGAGGATCATGCAGCTAAACTTACTCAACAAAACTGGGATGACATATGCAACCAAATGGATCGCAATATGGGAGTCTCTAAGACTTGGCACTTGCTCCGTCATCTACTTGACCCTACAGGTAGCAGAACCACCCAGAGGCAGAACCTGCAGAAGCTTGTGCATGAGTATGCAGGCCCACCAGAGGACCTTTTCCTTGAGCTTAAAGATAGATATATTGGCAATGCTCCTATTCAGGCCTTCCCAGATTATGCTGGTCCGGAAAACACGCAGCTCGACTCCCCCATTACTGTGGATGAGGTTAGGGCAGAGATTGCCAGGCTAAACTGCAAATCCGCCACTGGCCCCGATGCAGTATCCAACAAGATCCTCCGCAACCTGGATGAAGTGTCGCTACAATCACTAACTGAGTATATGCAGAAATGTTGGTCGGAGGGCTCCATCCCACAAATATGAAAACGGCAGAGATCATTCTCATCCCAAAGCCAGGGAAGGCACTCAGCCTTGAGAACCTCAGGCCGATTTCGCTCACGCCTTGTGTAGGTAAGCTCATGGAGCACGTAGTTCATACCCGCCTCAACCGGTTTATGGAAGAGAACGAGCTGTACCCTCCAACCATGATTGGATTTCGACCAAAACTTTCTACGCAGGATGTAATGCTTCAGCTCAAGCATCAGATTATTGAGGCAAAAACGCGGGACACCAGAATAATTCTTGGACTTGACCTGGAAAAGGCCTTTGACAATGTCAGACATGATGCGATCTTGGAGAACCTTCATGAACTCGGGGTGGGAGCCCGAACCTTCAACTATATCCGCGACTTTCTTTCAGGTAGAAAGGCGCATTTTCAAGTAGGAGGTCTCCACTCGCATGACTTTCCCCTCGGCAACAAGGGCACCCCGCAGGGATCGGTCCTATCACCATTTCTCTTCAACGTTGAAATGTTGAAACTTCCACACCTATTAGCGCAGGTTCCGCAACTCCACCACAGCCTCTATGCTGACGATATCACCTTGTGGACCGCCGAGGGCAATGATGCCGAAATCGAGGAGAGACTACAGCATGCAATAGATATCGTGGGGAACTATGTAGACCCTAGGGGGCTGCGGTGCTCTCCAGCCAAATCTGAATTTCTCATATTCCGCAACATCAGATCCCTTGCGCAAACCCCACCGGCCATCGAAATCAGTATTCGCGGAGTCCCCATTCCTCGAGTGCCCAAAATTAAAATCTTGGGCCTAATTCTACAAGAACACGGCTTCAATGGTGACGTAATTCGGAAGCTTCAGGGAACCTCGCAGCAAATTATGCGACTCATTCGCCGCATTAGTAACCGCCACTCGGGCTTGAAGGAAAGCAATACTCTCCGTTTAGTACAAGCCTTTGTGATAAGCCGCATAGCTTACGTATGCCCTTACCTACCTCTCAAGTCAGCTGAAAAAGAAAAAGTGGAGGCCATAATCAGAAAATGCGTCAAACAGGCAGTTGGGTTACCCATGCACACAGCGACTGAGAAAGTGTTAGGTCTCGGTGTTCATAACACCCTAAGCGAGATTATTGAAGCGGTAACCGTCTCGCAGTACGAACGACTATCGGCCACACCAACTGGCAGACACATTCTGTCCACACTAGGCATAACATACGAACGACAAGGCGGACCCACAACTGACCTTCCCAAACATATACGCCAGCTTCTGGTCATTCCTCCACTACCTCGGAACATGCACCCAGATTTCCACGCTGAACGTCGTACAGAGAGAGCCAAATCATTAGGCAAACGCTTTTTTAATGATACATCTGTAGTATATGTAGATGCGGCAGATTCTTCGGCTGACAAGATGGTAGCTGTGGTCACCACGGAACGTGGTACACTCATAACTGGGGGCACTATACGCACTCAGCACACACATGTTGGAGAAGAAACAGCCATTGCTCTAGCCATTGTGGGATCCTCGGCAGAAACCATTGTCAGCGACTCAAAATTGGCTATACGTAACTACACGTTTGGAAGAATCTCCCCACAAGCAGCACGGATTCTGCTAAATTATCAGCCCACGCGGCGCATTCGCCTAATCTGGACGCCTGCTCATGCTTCCCTTGCTGGTAATGAGGCGGCTCATAACCTAGCTCGAGAACTGTCCCGCCGAGCTGGGTCGTGCAGCCCACCCGCCCTATACTCTGGCAAGGACAGGTTGTTTTCTTACAGAGAAATCCTGCAGCACTACAGGCTTGCAAGACTCAGATTCGCCCCAGCAGATAAAACGCTCTCCAAGCAACAGGCCAAAGCCTGGCGTAAACTTCAAACTAACACCTATCCAAATCCTCAATTGTGTAGCTTCTATTCGGAAGGACTCTACTCAAACAAATGCAAAAATTGTGATGCGAAAGCCGATCTAAATCATATGATCTGGAACTGCCCGCAGTCCCTACCCGCGAGTCACTTCATTACCGACTCTGCTCATTGGGAGGCTCTATTGCTCAGCCCCGACCCGGGGATACAGATCAAGCTCCTCCAGCTGGCTGAAGACGCCGCCGCTGCCCAAGGGATAGCGGCCGCCGTTTAAGCGGGGGGCGACTTCGTGTCACTCCTCTATATCCGCTGGAAATAAAGTTTCACAACCAACCAACCAAACCTTATCTGTCGTCAACTTACTCGCTCATCATGATTGATGTTTGTCACATGATGTCTGTCTATTCATTAGTGATACATTGCACGGCTTTGTATGTTAGCGGCTTGATGCCGTGATTCGGGCCGATCGCAGACCGCTCACGCAGATGTCTAATAATAATAATTGTTTTTTGGGGAAAGGAAATGGCGCAGTATCTGTCCCATATCGTTGGACACCTGGACTGCGCCTTAAGGAAAGGGATAAAGGAGGGAGTGAAAGAAGAAAGAGGTGCCGCAGTGGAGGGCTCCGGAATAATTTCGACCTCCTGGGGATATTTAACGTGCACTGACATCGCACAGCACACGGGCACCTTAGCCATCACTCGATTACTGAACAAGCTGTACGCAAGGAAGGGCCACACGAACTAAACCCTTCAAGATAGAGTACGCGATAGTACTCCTGCCCAGGCCAGTAATATGTCGATCCGCTCCACTGCAGGAGCTAGAAATGAACGAGTGATCGGTGCGGTGAAGAAAGCTGTGCTCGGAACCCGGCGGCAAATCGAGATACTTGAGTTCGGAAACGCGCTCTTTCCGAAGCCGCGGAACGGTGATTCAGTGCTTAAGGCACTCGATCGTCTACTGATCTGGAGTCCCCGGGTTTGAACCCGACCGCGGCGACTGCGTTTCGATGGAGGCGAAACGCAAAAGGAGCCTGTGTGCTGTGTGATGTCAGTGCACGTTAAAGATCCCCAGGTGGTCGAAATTATTCCGGAGCCCTCCACTACGGCACATCTTTCTTCCTTTCTTTCACTCCCTCCTTTATCCCTTCCCTTACGGCGCGGTTCGAGAGTCGACCGAGACATGTTACTGCACTATCTCCTTTCCTCAAAAAAAAAAAAACAATTGTCTATTTCCTTTGCCCAAACAACCAATTATTAATTATTATTCTCGGTTACCGAAGCCACTGCTAGTAATCCATTGAATAACGGCTCATTACTTGTGGGAGCGTTAATTTTAACTAAATAACAGATTTGCCACTTCGAGCGAAGCGTCAATGACCGCTGAGAGTGTAGTTTCTTTGCAGATTTTGCAATTTCGAGAAATAGATGTGCAAGATGTGCTATTACAAGCATGAGCGTTAAAATTAAAGCTTAAGGGAAGGAAGTGCGAGGATGTCGGCTCAGAAATCGCTGTTCTTCAGGCATTTCAGCTCGTAATTGTTGAATTAATGTTCCCAAAGCGCTGGGTCCGAATAGTTGCTGAGATGGACGTTAGCGTTGAAATGAACATGGGAGGGCTCCGGAATACTTTCGCCCTCCTGGTGATCCTTAGCGCGCACTGATATCGAACAACACACGGGCACATTTGATGGAGGCGAAACGAAAATGCGCCCGTCTGCTGTGCGATGTCAGTGCACGTTAAATGTCCCCAGGTGGTCGAAATTATTCCGCAGTCCTCCACTACGGCACCTGTTTCTTTATTCTTTCACTCCCTCCTTCCTACCTTCCCTTACGGCGCGGTTCAGGTGTCCGCTGAGACATATGTGACAGATAATGCGCAATTTCCTTTCCCCAAAGCCAATTTAATGTATTTTAGAGATATTTTCGAATGCCTTTCGATGGAGGCGAAACGCAAAGGCGCCTGTGTGCTGAGCTATGTCAGCTGCAGTACAGGTTAAAGATTCCCAGGTGGTCGAAATTACTCCGGAGCTCTCCCCTACGGCACCTTTTTCTCTCACTCCCACCTTCCTCTCTTCCCTTACGGGGCGATTTGGGTGTCCACTGAAATCAGAGAAAATTAATGCGCCCTTTTCTCAAAAAACATCTGGTAAAACAAAAACATTGGAACAAATTTGGAATTACAGTTAGTTCTAATTGGTTTCTGCTGGCTCGTATTGGATAGAAATAAACTTAATCGGGCATTGAAATCCAACTGATTGATCCCTTCCCTTACGGCGCGGTTCAGGTATGTGTCCGCTAAGATGTCAGTCAGATACTGCGTCATTTCCTTTCCTCAAGACAATTTTTTTTCCTCTTGCACCAGCACTCAACGCCGGATGAAAATCTACGGCTTCCCACTGTTATTTTCGTGCAAGCAAACACAAATCACGGCGCGCATATTTACTGACCTCCATTGAAAATCCATGTATTATTCTCTTCCCAGGCTATAATTGGCAACTTGGTTAGAAAATGTTTATTTGACTTTGAGAACGGGAATGAGCGGCAAAGATACTCAAAAAAAACACGAAAGTGTGGTGTTCCAGATTATTCGATCGGAACGGGTCCGATCTATTAGTTTGGGCGTATGACTTAGACGCCGACGATACAAGCCGTAATCAATGGCAACCACTTCATAACTACGCCTTCCCTAGCTGCCGTGAGCGTAAGCTCAGTTTTAGTTTTGGTATCGTAGAGTTGTCATATGTGAGCATTGTTCGATGTTCTGTACTTTTTGCGGTGTTCCGGACACTTAAAATAAAATTTATCGTGTTCGATTCATTAGACTGGGCGTGCCACTGGCTATTCGAGCTCGTTTGCTAAGGCGCAATGTTCGCGATTACTGCTGAATGTGATAGCCTATCTGTTGGTTTGATTGGTACTCATACAAGATAAAACATTGCTGGTGTCCCGTTGATTCGGAAAGGGTCGACTGAGATTGACAGACGCCGACGATACGAGCTCGCATCGTCTGCATCTTAGTCACACACCGAACCTAATTTTTTATTATACATGAATATGGGAAGGAGACAATCTCTACGAGAGATGGGCTACTCATTCTGATATCACAAAGTCGAGTACCATGAAGGCGGTTGAACAAAGCACGAATCACCAGCAATCAAAGTAATAAGACAACAAAACTATAAAAAAGTGCAAATCCTTGCCAAAGCTAAGGAAAACGCCTTTACAAGTGGTCGCCGTTTAAAACGGCTGTGCGACCTACCGCAGTCGGTCAACTTTTAAATATTAAAGAAATCCATTTCGTTAAATGTTACGCGGCTCTACAAAAAAAAACATTCTTTGGAGAAGACGTTAGAGGGTACTTTAAGCATAATGTACTGAAATGCTTTACTACGCACGCAATAAAGAGTAACTAAGCTCTTAATACGCTCAGAAACAATGCAAGTATTGACACACAAGCATAGATTGAATGCGGCCAGTGTATGCGGTATGGTTAGGGTGGCTAGTACGGTGTCAAACCCGAAACTTGTCGATATCTGTTGCTATTGTTCTTGGTATTGGAGGTCATACTGAAAAGTTTAAAAAGCAAGCATCACTTTCACGTTTGGAGGGACCCGAAAAGTGTGAGCGTCCATTGAAAACTCTAAGCTGACAGTCGTCCTTTTTACGAAAGTACCATTATGTCATGTAATACTTTTAGGTTGTTGTTTTTATATTTTGTTGTGAACTCTTCAGCTTGGGCATGTGGAATGCCTTGCTGATTTTAAGATCAATAAGTAAATAACGGCCATTACACCCGAAAAACGCGAATGGTGAGCACCAGATGGCTCCCGTTGCGCTTCTGCAATTGTTTGCATTTACTTTGAATGCAGCTGCCTCGTGCGAGTGAGTGAGTACTGTGTTTCCGTTTGGGGAGGGTTACAAGAAGTACGTGCTCTATGGCGTGAGGAGTGGCTTGGCACGGACTACATCTTGTGAAGCGCGTTTGCGTGCTGCATCTCGGATGTGTTCGTCCTGAGCTGGACCCCGGCTCCGGCCTTCCGCATACGAACAGCGTTCCGAGCATAAAGCTCTACCTCGGATGCATACATGGCCCTCCTGCATTGCGACTGATGTGCTAAAAATTCGCCG
The DNA here is from genome assembly GCF_052857255.1 of Amblyomma americanum. Classification (NCBI taxonomy): domain Eukaryota; kingdom Metazoa; phylum Arthropoda; class Arachnida; order Ixodida; family Ixodidae; genus Amblyomma; species Amblyomma americanum. The sequence continues at coordinate 158,393,318 of NC_135501.1, forward strand.
CTGGTGGCTTTATCATAAGTGCGGCGACTAACTACTACTGCGCACGAGCGCAGGATGCCACGACTTGCGGTCATTGCGGAATGTTTTCATCAGAAAGGCTTTCAAAAGTTTTTGGGGGCGTCTATTTTGGCGAGCAGAAGCAATAAACTTTCATTGATAATATTACAAAGAGGGTGGGGATAGATGTTTATGGTTTATGGGGGTTTAACGCCCCAAAACGACTCAGGATATGAGGGACGCCTTAGTGAAGGGCTCCGGAGATTTCGATCACCCGGGGTTCTTTTACGTGCACTGACATCACACGGTACACGGGCCTCTGGAATTTCGTATCCATCGAAATTCGGCAGCCGCGGCCGGGATCGAGCCCGCGCGGTTGGGCTAGATGTTAGGAATAAGATTTAGACAGGCGCGTAAGCCCTCTCTACGGCGCTAGGTGGCTTAAATTCATGCTTCTTGGCGACCTCCAGGGCTAATGTTCTGCCTTTTTGTCAGGGCTGAGCAACGCAGTCTCCCACTGGCTTTGGTTTAAGATTTCGAGCATCAGAGGGGTCGGTCCTCTGGGCACTCCAATAGGATGTGAATGAGGATATCTTTAGAATGATTGCGAAGATTGCAGTTGGAATTGTATTCTGCCGGATACATCAGGGAGTAGATATAGAGAATGTACCCGCTTGAAGTTACCGCCAGGCAAAAGCGATGGCGTACAGGTAGAGCGTCCGCCTCGCGTGCAAGAGGACCGGGGCTCGAATCCCGGAACTGCGCAATTCTCCACTGGGTCTGAAAAAAAAAAAATCCGCGTGTCGATGGAATTGCATAGCCAGGCCTAGGATGCTGCCAGATCTCGGTGACCAGAACCGACAACGCACTCCCTCACCAGAGCAGGATTTGGCCACCCTGGTGTAGTACTTGGCCACAGCCTTCCATGAACAAAATCAATTAAACCTCGGCCCTCAATCCCCAGCGGCTGCGGAGCAACTGACCAAGGTGGCGGTCAGTCCTGTGACGCAGCGGAGGGTGCTAAAAATCTCTGGCTCCGGACAAGCCGCCATTAGAATCTGAACCTGGCAACGTTTAACTCTAGTACATTATTTAGTGAGGCTACCCTAGCACTAGCAGTGCTGTTCGAGGAACTAGCGGGCATTAAATGGGATGTTATAGGGCTTAGTGAAGTTAGGAGGACAGGTGAGGCGTATACAGTACTAAAGGACGGACACATACTGTGCTATCGAGGATTAGAGGACAGACGAGAACTAGGAGTGGGATTCGTCATTAATCAGGATATAGCTGGCAACGTAGAGGAGTTCTATAGTATTAACGAGAGAGTGGCAGCTATCGAAATTACGCTCAACAGGACGCACAAGCTGAATGTGGTGCAGGCCTACGCGCCAACAGCCAGCCATGATGACCACCGTTGAAAGCTTCTATGAAGACGTTGAATCGGCAATGAATAAAGTAAGATCACACTACACTGTATTGATGGGCGACATCAATGCGAAGATGGGCAAGAAGCAGGCTGGCGACCACGCTGTTGGCGACTGTGGGATAGGTTATAGAAATAGCAATGGAAAGTTACTAGTAGAATTCGCGGATAGAAATAATTTACGGATCATGAATACCATCTTCTGCAAACAAGTGAACAGGAAGTGGGCCAGGAAGAGCCCCAATGGCGAGACTAAAAATGAAGTCGACTTCATACTATGCGATCAAGCTGGCATCGTTCAGGATGTTGGTTTCCTCGGAAAGGTGTGTTGTAGCGACCACAGAATGGTAAGGTCTTGAATTAGCTTAGACTTGAAAAGGAAACGGAAGAAGAAAGAGGAAGTCTATTAGCGGTAAGCTCGAAGACGGAAAATAGAGGAATTCAGAATATCGCTGCAGAACAGATATTCAGCTTTAGGTGAAGAAGACGATCTTAATGTTCATACAATGAACAATAATCTGACGGTCATCATTAATGAGCGCACAGTGGAAGTAGGCGGTAGGATGGTTCGACAGGATACCGGCAAGCTATCTCAGGAGACGAAAGATCTGATTAAGAAACGCCGAAGCATGAGGGCGTCCAACCCAACAGACAGAATGGAACTAGCAGAGCTGGCGAAGTTAATAAGCGCAAGGGGGGGGGGGGGGGAAGGGGTTAGCCGACATAAGGAAGTTTAATGTGGAAAGAATCGAGCTGCTCTAAATAACGGAGGTAGCCTAAAAGCGGTGAACAGGAGGCTAGGCATAGGTAAAAACCAGCTGTATGCGTTAAGAGACAAGAAGGGCAATGTCATTAGCAATATGGACAAGATAATTAAAATAGCCGAAGAGTTCTATACAAATCTATGCAGCACACAATGTAATCAGAACGTTAATGAGATAGAGAGTAGCGCACACCAGTGCGTCATCCAGCAAGTAACGAAGTAGGAATGAAAGAAATCCTTGTGGCAATACGAAGGAGAAAAGCTGCTGTTGAGGATCAGGTAACAGCAGATCTGTTGAAGGACGGGGGGGGGGGGAGATCGTGCTAGAAAAACTAGCCACCGTCTATCCGTAATGCCTTGTGTTCTCAACTGTACCAGAAGCTTTAAAAAATGCAAACATTATCTTAATTCATAAGAAAGGAGACGTCAAGGATATGAAAAATTACAGACCGATCAGCTTACTGTCCCTTGCCTAGAAGTTTTTTAGTAAGGTAGTCGCTAATAGAGTCAGGGCAACCTTCGTCTTTTATCAACCAAATTATCAGGCAGGCTTTCGTAAAAGGTATTCCACAATAGATCATATCGACACTACCAATCAGGTGATAGAGAAATGCGCAGAATATAACCAACCCCTATATATAGCCTTCATTGATTACGAGAAAGCATCTGACTCAGTGGAAACATCAGCAGTCATACAGGCATTGCGGAATCAGGATGTAGAGGAGCCTTATGACAAAATACTGGAAGATATATATAGCAACTGCACAGCTACCATAGCCCTCCATAGAGTCAGCAATAAAATTCCAATAAGGAAGGGCGTCAGACAGGGAGACACGATCTCACCAATCTCATACACCACCTGTTTACAGTAGGTGTTCCGAAGCCTGGTTTGGGAACAGTTGGGGATAAGAGTCAATGGGGAATGCCTAAGTGATTTGCGATTCGCTGATGACATTGTATCGCTCAGTCACTGAGAAGATGAGCTTCAAAACGTGATAAGTGAGTGAGCTAGACAGGCAGAGTAGAACGGTGGGTCTCAAGATTAACATGCCGAAAACCATATTAATGTTCAACAATCTGGCAAGGAAACAACAGTTCACAATTGGCAGCGAGAGTCTAGAAGTTGTGACGGAATACGTCTACTTAGGGCAGGTAATGACAGCTGATCCGGATCATGAGAGGGAAATAACTAGAAGAATAAGAATGGGGTGGAGCGCATATGGCAGGTTCTCTCAGATCATGAATGGCAGTTTACCAATATCCCTTAGGAGAAAAGTGTACAACAGCTGCATATTACCGGTACTCACGTAAGGGGCAGAAACGTGGAGGCTAACGAAAAGGGTTCAGCATTAAGTTAAGGACAAGACAGCGAGCCATGGAAAGAAATATGATAGGTGTAACATTAAGAGACCGGATGCGGGCAGAGGGGGGGAGGGAATGAACGCGGGTTGATGACATCCTAGTCGAAATAAAGGCGAAGAAATGGACCTGGGCAGGGTATGTAATGTGAAGGCAAGATAACCACTGGTCCTAAAGGGTAACGGAGTGGATTCCAAGAGAAGGCAAGCGTAGCAGTGGGCGGCAGAAGGTTAGCTGGGCGGATGAGATTTGGAATTTTGCAGGCATAGGGTGGGCGCAGCTGGAAAAGGACCGGGTTAATTGGAGAGACATGGGAGAGGCCTTTCCCCAGCAGTGGGGTTAGGCAGGCTGCTGCAGCTGCTGATGATGATGATTATGATGACGATGATGATGATGATGAACCTGCTTTGCTTTTGTGACATTCCTTGTGTGCTACGAGGTACATTCCTTGTGTGTGCATCGAGTTGGGGCTTAAGGCCGCCCCTCTTTTCCAGCTGCATACCTTTGCAGAAAGCAGGACGCCGGCACACGCGGAAACCGAGAGCCCCCGAGTACATACGGGGAACGAAAATTGTCGCTTGACGCACGGACCCCCTCCCCCCCCCCCCTTTGTCGTGGGCTATCGCCGGGAAGGCACCCACAGCTTCCCGCGGTGCCTCGTGAACAAAAGCGCATTCCCAGAAGGGCCGTGACGGACACCTGTCAGACAGACAGGCAGTACTCGCCAAGAATGTGGGAAAACAGGGGCGACCCTTAATCTGGTTTCCCGGAGCGACAGACGAACCCCTTCATGATTATTAGCTGTGTCCCGCCGTCGGTAGCGCGGCAGCATCGAGGGCGCTTTCGCCCCCTCCTCTGTTGCTGACGAACGACGCGGACCGATGGTGGGTGGCGGTATGCATGCCTGAGGCAAGGATTAGCTCCGAAGGGAGAGCCTGTGGATACTCTCACTTGAGAGAGAGTGGTGACGTTTTTGTTGTTTATTTAGTTTGTATTGTTAACAAGAATCTGGGTTCGAGGCTAGGCCCAACCCAAGGGGTTGTCCCCATCTCGCATGTTATTTTTGATTGGAGAATTGATGCTTTGGGCGGGCCACTGAAAATGACCGCCCTTAGTCCTTTGTTAATCAAGTGCTTAAAAGCGCATGTAAACGGATGCAGTCCAGTCTGAGCTGGGGCTCCATGCTTAGCATGTAATGTGATGCTACTTAGGCACTAACCTGCCCGGTCGATGAGTAAAGTAGTGCAAAGTTTGTTCTTTTGTAAATTCAGTTCTGCTTTTTCCAGTTTAACTCTCTGTATATGTATGTTGTAAAATTATGTTCTGCTGTCATCATCTACAAGCTCGCCTTCTGTTCATCTTCCAAGCCGAACGACACTAGAGGAAGGGTTTGTGAACCATCCTCGAAGAAACGGACGACTATTGAAATTCTACTGCATACACGCTCAGGAAGACATCGTTAGCGAAGAGGGCCTTCAGCGCCGAAGCCCGACGGCGTGCAGCTTCTGCCAGCAACCGCTCGAGCCCAACTCCGGAGCCACTCCATCGCCCCCATGAAGTCGTCGGCACGTAAGCTCGGACGCCCCAGCCTCTGATGTATAATCTTAATCATGTGTAATTATTGAATATACCTGTTTGTTTAAACTGAGCCATACGATGTCTCTTTGCCTCTCCGTCCCGTGTGGACCTGCGCATTATGGGGGTCATCACACTGGTGTCAGAAGTGGGGTCTCAAAAGCAAATGTCCTCTGAATGCTGCGACATTCATGACTTCAAAATTGTAATCAAAAGGGAATCACGGGACTGATTGTGGGACTTTTACCCCCATTTGAGAGGCTTGAGGCACCGGAGGGCTTGAAAAAAAAAATGTCTTTATCTGAGGGAGCTCCCACTCCACAGCCGTCGCTCGGAGCAAGCATGCTGGCATTAGGAAGCGTCATTCCGACGTTTACGGGAGATAAGACAGGGGTTCCAATCTGCGATTTCTTTTCCATGCTAGAAGAGATTGGGAAAATGGGGGGATGGTCCGATGCTCAAATGCTGGGAATGGCGAGGTGTAAGATGGCAGGAGCTGCTCATGATTTTGCATGGCGAGACGAGAAAGTAAAATCCACAAAATCATTTGCGGAATTTAAGAAGCTCGCGTTAGAGCACTTTGACACTGAACCACGTCACGTGCGAGAAGAGGTTCCGTGACGCCGGACAGATGGTAGGGGAGGACGTGCGAACGTTTGCGTCGCGGCTTCAGCGCTTAGCGCGCGATACGTTAAGCAGGGAGGAGGAAGGAGACCAGCTTAAGAAGAAATACGCGGAGGATATACTTAAAGAGGAAATGACCGCTTTGTTCGTGGCTGGTCTGCAAGACCCCGTGCGCCGGTTCGTGCTCTCGCGCAAGCCGAGCAATTTCGACCAAGCCGTGGAGGCCGCATTGGATGAGGAACAAAATGAGGCGTTAACGACAGCCGCAGCGAGAGTACGCGTCATAGAGAGAGCGGTGCTCAACCCTGAGGTTGCTCTCTTGACAGAGCGGTTAGATCGCTTAGAACAGCTGCTATCTCAGCAGGTAGAATGCCAGGTTGAAGCGCGCGCTCAACAGCGCCCATTCGCTGGAAACCGGAGACCGCCACAAAGCTACAGGCGCGGTATGCGAGATTTTGAAGAAATCGTATGCTTCGCTTGCCAGGGTCGCGGACACATCGCCAGGTTCTGCCAAAATGTGCGCCGTGGGGAGCCACAAAGAGAAGCAGGCGAGACACGCCCTAAGCAAGCCTACAGCGGGGCTCCAGATACCGAGACAAAAAACTAGTTAGTCCTCCCCAGCCTGAGGAGCGTGGGGAGGGAGCAGTAGATGATGAGGTGGTGGTAGTTTGTGTGGCCGACGAGGCATGCCCTGTGGTGCGTTGCAAGTTAAATGGTTGTTGTATGGAATTATTGATAGATACGGGGTCAAAGGTGACATTGCTTAAGGAGAGCAGTTTTAACACGCTTCGAAGGAAGGGGGACCGCGAGGTGTTGGAAGCGTCTGGTGGTATGGCAACCAAATTTGTAGGCATAACGGGGGATCCTCTTGGCATAAGTGGACTCTACCGGTTACACTTCTCTCTCGGCGGAATTGCATTGGAGCACCCCTGCTACGTATGCCCGGACACGGTGTCTCTGCCAAACGGAGTGTCAGGTATATTAGGGCAGGATTTCTTGAGAAAAGGGAAGGTAGTAGTCTCATTCTCTGAGGAAGAGGTTAATGCGGGCGGCTCAAAAGTTCTGTTTTTGAACAGGAGAGGGGCTGAGATTCGCATTACCGATATTGACACCCGTCAAACAGTGGGATCACTGGAGAAGGTATATTCGCGGGTTGCCGTCCGGCTGGTCGAGGAGGCGGTCGTCCTTCCTTGGTCGGAGCACATTTTGTACGCGTTTGTGCCTTCAGATGTAGAGAGCGGCGCCGTGGGAGTGCTTGAGGCGGTCGACTCTCTCAGCAATGGCCTGAAGGCAGCCGCGTGCCTCGTGACAGTTAATGACGCCCACAGAGTGCCCCTACGGGTGGTTAACTGTAGCCAGCAGCCACTGAGCCTTCCCAAGAACAAAACATTGGCTTTCTTCACCTCTGCGATAGAGCAACGTGAGCCCACCGATACGGTACTCGCAACTGTAGAGCATGCTAGTCCTTCGGCTGCTCCAAAGGTGTCGTTCGATCTTTCTCACGTAAAATCCAGAAAGAGGGAGGCTCTGGCTGGTTTGCTGAACGACTACTCGGAGGTATTCGCCGCGTCCAACCTGGATTTGGGCTGCTGTGGCGTTATAAAGCACAGGATAGAAACCGGCACTTCATCGCCCGTTTACCAGCGTGCGTACAGGATTCCTTACTCCCAACGTGAGGAGATGGAGCGGCAGGTGCAGGACCTGATTGATCGCGGCATTGTCGAACACTCAAAGTCACCCTGGGGAGCACCAGCACTATTGGTGGAAAAGCCAGATGGCTCGTATCGATTGGTAGTGGACTACTGCAAACTAAATGCCGTAACTCGCATCGATCCATACCCCATCCCCAATATACAGGAGACGCTTTCTCAGCTGGGCTCTGCCAGGTACTTCACGGTAGTGGACATGGCGGCGGGATTCTGGCAGATAGCAATGGATCCGGCAGATGCCGAGAAAACGGCATTCAACACGCCCTCAGGGCACTATGAATGGAAAAGAATGCCGATGGGTCTGGCCAACAGCCCTGCTGTCTGGCAGAGAACCGCTGATGTTATCCTGGCAGGTCTTCTGGGGAGGCTGCGCTTCGTGTATATGGATGACATTATCATATACAGTGACAGTTTTGATAACCATTTGCGCGATATTGAGCAGGTTTTGGTGCGACTAAGAGCAGCGGGTCTCAAGCTGAAGCCCTCTAAGTGCCAATTCCTCAAAAACGAGGTGAAATACCTCGGGCACGTTGTTTCAGCTGACGGCGTGCGACCGGAGCCTGAGAAACTAAGGTGTGTCTCGGATTTTCCATCCCCGACTAGCGTCCGCCAGGTCCGGCAGTTTCTCGGCCTGATCGGTTACTACCGACGGCACATAGAGGAGTTCGCCAAGCTCGCTAAGCCGCTCACCGCCTTAACAGCCAAAAATGTCGCCTTTCGCTGGGACGAAAACGCGGAGAATGCTTTTGGGGCCCTGAAAAGGAAGCTAATGAGTGCACCGCTGTTGCGCCACCCGGATTTTAGTTTGCCCTTCGTTATGGCCACAGATGCGTCAAAGTTCGCAGTTGGTGCCGTGCTATCTCAGGTTATCGAGGGCAAAGAACATCCCGTTGCTTTTGCTAGCCGACAGCTGAGCCCCACAGAGCAAAAGTACGGAGCTACGGAAAGGGAGTGCCTCGCCGTTGTCTGGGCAGTAAAGCACTTCAGATGCTACCTTTACGGCCGCAAATTCAAGCTAGTCACAGACTGCCATCCTCTGAAATGGGTGATGAGTGTCAGGGACCCTAGCTCGCGACTCGCTAGATGGAATCTACACCTGCAGGAATACTGCTTTGAAGTTGAGCACAAGTCAGGAAAGACACATCTGAATGCTGATGCACTCAGCCGCACAGCTGCCGTGGCAGCTATAGATGAGTTTGTCCCCGTAGTCGACCCCGCCGAATTACGCACAGAGCAGTGCAAAGATCCTGACCTGAAGCGAATAATCGAAAGCTTAGAGGGCGCACCGTCTCACCCCGAACAGCTAGGTTATTTCATTGACAAAGACGGCACCCTGTGTCGGCGCACGAGGCCAACCAGGAAAGGGAGATTAGAGAAAACCGCTTGGGAGAGAGTCGTCATACCTCGGTCGTGGACAGAAAGGGTTCTTCGCGCGTTTCACGATGCGCCATGCGCCGGTCATTTTGGCGTAGCGAAGACACGCAGGCGTGTGGAGCGTTTGTACTTTTGGAGTGGCATGCGACAGGATGTTAGAGACTACTGTGCGAAGTGTCATTCCTGTCTCGAAAGAAAAACACCCAAGGGACGAAGACCAGCTCCAATTCAGCCGTTCTCTGAGGTTTCGGCTCCCTTCGAGCGGACAGGTATGGACATAATGGGCCCATTGCCCACGACCACTTCCGGAAACAAGTACATTTTAGTATTTGTCGATCACATTTCAAAATACGCGGAAGCGGTAGCACTCCCAGATCAGAAGGCAGACACGGTTGCAAGAGCATTTGTCGAACAGATCGTGCTCCGACATGGACCCCCGAGGCAACTCTTGACAGATCGGGGAACGAACTTCGTGTCGCAGCTAATGAGGAGAGTTTGCGAGCTGCTTAAGATCGCTAAGAAGCAGACAACACCGTACCATCCGGCTTGCAACGGCGCGGTGGAGCGACTGAACCAAACCGTGGCCGGGTTCCTGTCGCATTTTGTTTCGCGCGACCAGCGGGACTGGGATTTGTGGCTCCCGTATGCAATGTTTGCTTACAATTCCGCAGCACACGAGAGCACGGGCGAATCGCCATTCTTTCTTCTCTACGGGCGAGACCCGGACCAGCCTAGTGAAGTGCCAGAGGGCCCCCGTCGTGTCCCATACGCTTCACTGGACGACTATAAGGTGGAGCTAGAATCGCGCTTGCAAGTGGCGAGGGACATCGCAAAGGAGGCCTTAAAGAAAGCGGTGAAGCGCAGGAAGGAGGTGCACGATCGCAGTGCTAGAGACGCGCCGTTTAATGTGGGGGACAGCGTGTACATTGAAAACTGCCAAAGGCAGATTGGGCTAGCTCGTAAGTTCCAGACGAAGTGGAGAGGACCGTGCGAGGTTGTCGAGAAGCTTTCTCCGGTAAACTTCAGAGTCCGAGACGTGAACCGGCGCTTGATAAGGATACACGCAAATCGCCTCAAGTCGGCACCGGTTCAGTATTCACGAAATGAGGAAAGGGAAAGCGCGGATTTTGATGGGGACAGAAGTGAAGCGGAGCGCGCAGATAGATCGCAAGAAACGCCCTCTCCTGCATTTGTTCGGCAGGCGCCAGAGGTGACGGCCAGAATGCCACCGGATTTTCTTCATGCATTGCTAGAAGAAGAAGCGCGCGAGGTTGCCGCGCAGATAACGCCAGGAGAGGCTCCTGCCACGAGCCCTCGCGAGTCCCAAAGCAGACAAAGGGGCACAGACTTACTTAGTATGACTCATGAAGGCCGATATCCGCTGCGAAATCGGAAAGCTAAGTCGGACTAATGGCGTAAACAGAGCGGAGTTTTGAACTGGTTAGAATTGTGTAATGTCACAGCTCATAACATTGCTATGTGCTTATGTGTTAAGTTATCGGAGTTGGTAGTTAAACCTTTCTGTCATTAAGTAACGCCTTCACAGGAGAGCATGCGGAGCGCATGCAGAACCTGCCCTACTTCCTTTCGTTATCTATATTTTTGTCTGTGCCGTGATCGTGCTAGAAGTGGGAGCTCCTTTATAACTGTGGTAAATTTATTTCGTCCAGTTGGACTAGAAAGGAGAGGCTTGGGTGCTGAGTTTCATGTTTATCTGTAAAAGAAGATCAGTGCTGCCCCTGGAGACGCCAGTTATGACAGCGGAGGCATATGGTGTTGTGCAGTGGTGTTGAGTGCAGCGAAAAGTGTTTTGTCGGACGCACTGTGCGAGGCGATTCAGAAAGACAAGGGGAGCTGCAGGGACTCAAATGTTCGGAGAACATTCTTCTGGAGGATGAGCGAGTGTGACATTCCTTGTGTGCTACGAGGTACATTCCTTGTGTGTGCATCGAGTTGGGGCTTAAGGCCGCCCCTCTTTTCCAGCTGCATACCTTTGCAGAAAGCAGGACGCCGGCACACGCGGAAACCGAGAGCCCCCGAGTACATACGGGGAACGAAAATTGTCGCTTGACGCACGGACCCCCTCCCCCTCCCCCCCCTTTGTCGTGGGCTATCGCCGGGAAGGCACCCACAGCTTCCCGCGGTGCCTCGTGAACAAAAGCGCATTCCCAGAAGGGCCGTGACGGACACCTGTCAGACAGACAGGCAGTACTCGCCAAGAATGTGGGAAAACAGGGGCGACCCTTAATCTGATTTCCCGGAGCGACAGACGAACCCCTTCATGATTATTAGCTGTGTCCCGCCGTCGGTAGCGCGGCAGCATCGAGGGCGCTTTCGCCCCCTCCTCTGTTGCTGACGAACGACGCGGACCGATGGTGGGTGGCGGTATGCATGCCTGAGGCAAGGATTAGCTCCGAAGGGAGAGCCTGTGGATACTCTCACTTGAGAGAGAGTGGTGACGTTTTTGTTGTTTATTTAGTTTGTATTGTTAACAAGAATCTGGGTTCGAGGCTAGGCCCAACCCAAGGGGTTGTCCCCATCTCGCATGTTATTTTTGATTGGAGAATTGATGCTTTGGGCGGGCCACTGAAAATGACCGCCCTTAGTCCTTTGTTAATCAAGTGCTTAAAAGCGCATGTAAACGGATGCAGTTCAGTCTGAGCTGGGGCTCCATGCTTAGCATGTAATGTGATGCTACTTAGGCACTAACCTGCCCGGTCGATGAGGAAAGTAGTGCAAAGTTTGTTCTTTTGTAAATTCAGTTCTGCTTTTTCCAGTTTAACTCTCTGTATATGTATGTTGTAAAATTATGCTCTGCTGTCATCATCTACAAGCTCGCCTCCTGTTCATCTTCCAAGCCGAACGACACTAGAGGAAGGGTTTGTGAACCATCCTCGAAGAAACGGACGACTATTGAAATTCTACTGCATACACGCTCAGGACGACATCGTTAGCGAAGAGGGCCTTCAGCGCCGAAGCCCGACGGCGTGCAGCTTCTGCCAGCAACCGCTCGAGCCCAACTCCGGAGCCACTCCATCGCCCCCATGAAGTCGTCGGCACGTAAGCTCGGACGCCCCAGCCTCTGATGTATAATCTTAATCATGTGTAATTATTGAATATACCTGTTTGTTTAAACTGAGCCATACGGTGTCTCTTTGCCTCTCCGTCCCGTGTGGACCTGCGCATTATGGGGGTCATCACACTTTGGTGAGAAATTTGTGTGGGGGTGGGCATATGAGTCAATGGTTTCGATACTCGAGCGCGCGCAACCTGACGATAAAGTTATCGTGAGGCACGAGGCACAGTCTATATGCATGAGGATGTTACGTGATCGCGGATGCCGCCGCAGCTAAGCATGGAGGCGCGGGAACTTCGCCGTAAAGTTTAGTGCTGTAGTAAATAAATATGTCAAAGTTCAGAAAGCAGAGCAATGAATGAAACAGTGTTAATATACAAGTTACAGGAAGTAAACAAAACCTTTCTGAAACTAAACCCCCTCTTCAACGCATAGTAGCATTATGGTGGTCTTGAAACGGTGGGTGAAAACTTTTAATGATGATCTTTCTGTCTTTCTCTAAGTCTTGGCTCAGTTGATAAATTGCTAACTATTAAGTTTTACTGCTGGCCAGCTAGTCGAACAAGTTCAACGTGTTTGCCTTTACCTGGCTGTAGTCTTTTAAAATGACCGCTGGCTCCACCTAGGCGGGCTGCCAGACTGAATAGAAGGCCTGATCCGTTGTAAGGGACCCATTAATAAGCATAGATGCACGCGGTTTTTCTTGTGTAATTCCCGCTCTCAGTCAGTACGAAATTGAAACATTACAGGCATTGTGTACTGTTATGCACATTAAGCCATTGTCCCGCCTTCGATCTCCAAGTTAACAGGACCCCTGCACATAATTGCGCCTTCCAATCTATCAGCCTATATACTAATACTACTCCTTTTCCCGTCAAAACTTTCCTGCTTCCAGCAATTAACCGCCAGTGTCTTGGCCACTCCTCCCCCGCAGTGGGTATGTGCCAGCAATGTTTTAGACCAACCAGCCAACCAACCAACCGACTGAAGTAGAAACAAACCGTGGATTCCAGAGAGGGAGAGAAACGTTTAATGGATAGAATGTTTGGGTGGGCCCTCATTCCAGGAACCCATTGGCTTTTGCCGCCACTCTTGCCCGCTTCACCTGCGAAAGCTGATGGTTCGAAAGTGAGCTGGACAGCGCCGCCTCCCAGTCCTCAGTTGTTGGGATATCGATTCTTGGTATATCTGGGATTTTCTGGCATGCCCATACCATGTGGTAAGATTCAGCCACTTCACCGCCAAAGGCGCAATGCGGATCGTACGATTCTGGAAATATATGTAGCTGAATTTGACAGGATATATAAATATTCGATTGCAATTTCCTTAAAATGACCCCTAGCTCTCTGTTTAGATTTTTGTGCTGTTCGGCGTATAGTTTCCTCGTTAATCTCAAATGTTAGAGAAAATGGCCATAGCTTAATAGTGGTACAGAATAATTATGTTCCTGCGAATATTGGTGGGGGATTTAAGGTGGAAGGTTGGGTCGGATTACTATAATCCCATATGATGATCCAAATGAAGGTACTCGAACATTCAAGTCCTTATATTTTTAAATTTGGAGATGATGATAACGCCGCGACCCTCTCAAGCGATTAGAAAATTTCGTTACGGAGAAACCGGGTAATTTTTGCAAGACGATGACCTAAACAATATCGCACTAGAAATTCGGGGGACAGTTAAGCTCTACCCGAAGGGAATGACGCGACAGGGTTAGTGACTCCCTTCAGAGGTCCGGATTCCTCTTACTAGTTATATCCCTTCGCAGACACAGACACTGTCGGACAAGACGCACGACCTCCCTGAAGAAAGTCGAACGAACGTACAGTCTTTGCCAAAGGTAACCAGGCTGCGTGGTTTGTTTTCTCCATTATAGAGGAGCACCTACGGTTTCCTTATAAACCAAAAGGTATTGGAAGGTGAGGAAATGGGGTCTCCTTACCTCACAAGGATTTACAGTTTATAGGCGCGATAAATGTTCCGCTATGCAACTGAGAAGCAAACCGGGCAGCCTATTTACTTTTGGCAAAGGGTGTACCTATGCGGCCATTGGAAGAGCTGAGTGGTGGACCTCCACGTTCATCGAATCACCACGTTCATTGAAGTTGGTGTTCCTTGTGTACTGTGCTTTGATGCCGGGAGTATATGCGGCGCTGGAGGATCCTCCTTGTTGGCTATCTACTATCTAGACGCATGTGTGTGCCTCCCAGCAGTTTTATCTTTGTTACGATGATGAAGCGCAGGGACAGGGCGCGCTCGTATTGTGCAGCTCGGTGATAAGACACGACTATGAACGTTTTTTTTTCCTTTTTAGCCAGTTATCCCAAGCAATAAAAAAAAGAAAATGCCTCGGTGGCCTAAAAAGGGCGTGTATTACTCCGAATTCAAGAGGGCACGGTTCAATTCCCATCTCAACGCAATTTTTATTTCAGTTCAGTTAATTTTCTTTGCATTCTTACGTGTCATAATTTTGTTTGAGTCGTGGTGCGACCCTATATATATTCACAATTTATCTGTTGTCTTAATCACCTTTCAAATTTGCCGCTCCACGTGTGACGTCCCTAGTTTTTCGACCAATCCGCATATTTTCGCTCGCCGCAGGGTTCTCCGCTGAACAGGGTCATTAACGCTGTCGCTTTAAAATTGTAGAAAACCCTCCGCGGAGAGAGGGAAAGAGAAAAGGAAAGAGAAAGCTCTGCGTTTTGTTAATTTGAAGGTTTTAAAAAGTATTAGAGCCGCTGGGATTAAGTATGGGCTTGTCGTGCCATCTGTTAGTTGTTTTGGTAACCACGAATCAACCTTGACGGGAGGAGCGAACTACAAAATAGCCGTGATGCGTCGAAAGTAGAGCCTGCTTGGGATTAACATTGATCGCATTCAAGTGCCGCCACGGTGGCTCAGTAGTTAGGGCGCTCGGCTACTAATCCGGGGTAACCAGGTTCGAAACTGACCGCGGCGGACACGTTTCGATGGAGGCGAAATGCTAAGGCACCCGTATGCTGTGCGATGTCAGTGCCGTTAAAGATCCCCAGGTGGTCGAAATTATTCCGGAGCCCTCCACTACGGCACCTCTTTTTCTCTTTCCTCACTCGGTACCTCATTTATCCCCTCCCGTACGGCGCGGCTCAGGTTTCCGCCGATATATGAGACATACTGCGTCATTTCCTTTCCTCCCCCCCCCTATATAAAAAATTTTCAAATTTTACACGCTAACGATCAAAAAATTCACAGCAATAGCAACCGCCGACAATCAGCTTGACACAATAGGGATACTTAGCTGCGAAATAATACACTGTAAAATGATCCGGAATTAGGGAAAGTAGAAATGTAAACAAATTTGAAAGAAAGTTTCGTCTACCAATGATGGTACACGAGCAAAACAACTAATATTACCATAATATGTACGTACAGTCTTCATATCACGCGAAGTAACAGTATTTAAATAACTTCAGCATTTTAATGAAAGCAGTGTACTCCTTGCAAATCTGCACTTGAGATTATGTTATCTATTCAAGGCAAAACTGATTTTTTGGGAAGTTAGAAAGCGGTGTCTTATGGGGTCCAATCCGAAGGAAGCTTCGGGCTGGGGATTGCTCACTGTGGGTTTAATAATAATAATAATAATTGGTTTTTTGGGGGGAAAGGAAATGGCGCAGTATCTGTCTCATATATCGTTGGACACCTGAACCGCGCCGTAAGGGAAGGGTAAAGGAGGGAGTGAAAGAAGAAAGGAAGAGAGAGGTGCCATAGTGGAGGGCTCCGGAATAATTTCGACCACCTGGGGATCATTAACGTGCACTGACATCGCGCAGCACACGGGCGCCTTAGCGTTTTTCCTCCATTAAAACGCAGCCGCCGCGGTCGGGTTCGAACCCGGGAACTGCGGATCAGTAGTCGAGCGCCCTAAACACTGAGCCACCGCGGCGGGCTTCACTGTGGGTTTGATGAGATAAATTTTGATACCATATTTATTCTTACACGAGACGTGAGAAATAGGTCGAACGCTCACGTTGACACACTAATGCTTCCATCTTCGCAAAACGTAAGCAATCTTGAATGCCGTCTGATTTTTATTCACGCACTTATTTTTGGAACTGTATTACTAGGCTAGGATGGATGGAAACAACTTTTATTAGACGAAAAGAATCCTCCAGGGTGGTCCCCTACTGGTCCAGGAGTCCACGGGATTGTGCTTAATATAAAGCCCGATCCACCAGCCATTTCTGGCCGGCGGGCTGAGCGGTCCGTAAAGCAGCCTCCCAGGAAGAATGAGTGGGATTGGGGATGGGGAGTACTGCCTGTGGGGAAGGACATTCCCAAAGGTAGTGGAAAAGTGTGGATCTGGGCACTGCACAGGTTTTACAATGAGGAGGAAAGGTGGGGTGAAAGCATGAGAGACGGTAGGGCGAAATAAAGCAGCCCGTCTTTAATTGTCGCCATGTGGCGCTGGACAAGGATAAGGATGACAAGGTACTGTGGGGTGGTGGCAGTGTAATGGGCTGAGTTTGTAGAATGTGGTGATTTGCTGATATGTACAGAGGACCGATGGGGCCTCTTGCGCAGGGCTGGGCGTCTGATCATCCGGGGTCCGGGAGGAGGGTTCTCGGGCCAGCGCATGAACGCGCTCATTAGCGGGTATCGATGGAGGCATGCCCAGGGATCCACGACAGAGTAACCGTTCGGTCGAGAGAGGTGGCTGTGGCAAGAATACGGTGTCTGGCCGGCGTCGACACGCAATTTACGTAGTGGCGGCATGCGGCCTGGGAATCTGTGCAAATTTCGGTTATGGTTTTGTCAATGGTGGAGTGGTCCAGTGCAAGTGTGATGGCGGCTTCTTCCGCCTCTGCAGGTGAATTAGTTCGGATAGTGACGGCGGCCCCCACTGTGCCGTCTTCATAGGCTGCGACTACTGTGAAAAATACTACTTTAGAAACTTCTGTCGCGTCGACTTAAAGGATATTGGAGCTGTTGCTGCATTTTTGGTGTAATCGCTCGCTCGAGCCTGCCGCCTACCCTGATGGAGGCTAGCGCTCACATTGCGCGTTAGGGGCTTCTGATATATATGATGCTGCGTGAGCAGAGAAATCATGTAAGGTGTAGGACTTATTGGGGTGGTAATGGGTGGATTGAGACGGAGATGTCGCAGTACGCGTTGTACTGCTTCCGTGCGACTCAGGCGGACTAAGTGGTTGGTGCGTCGAGCCTCTATTAATCCGATCACGGTATTGTGGATACCAGTGGCCAGGAGGCGTTTCGTGCTAACCGTCCGTGGAAGACGTAGGGCGGAGGTGACAGCCGTGCGTATTAGGATGTCTTCCTGTTGTGTTTGGCGCTGAGTGACTATGTGGTATATATTACTACGCTATTGCAGTGGTTGCGTACCGCGTCGTATAAACGAGGGGTGGTGTGTGTGGTGATCTCTGCGATCGCGAATGTGGAGAAGAAATAATACTCTTTACTTTTGCGTGATTCGCTGACAGAAAATTTTAGCCCATATCTGTCGTCAACTTACTCGCTCATCAAGATTGATGTTTGTCACATGATGTCTGTCTATTCATTAGTGATACATTCTACGGCTTTGTATGTTAGCGGCTTGATACCGTGATTCGTGTAGATCGCAGGCCGCTCACACAGATGTCTAATAATAATAATTGGTTTTTGGGGAAAGGAAATGGCGCAGTATCTGTCTCATATCGTTGGACACCTGAACTGCGCCTTAAGGAAAGAGATAAAGGAGGGAGTGAAAGAAGAAAGAGGTGCCGTAGTGGAGGGCTCCGGAATAATTTCGACCTCCTGGGGATCTTTAACATGCAATGACATCGCACAGCACACGGGCACCTTAGCAATCACTCGATTACTGAACAAGCTGTACGCAAGGAAGGGCCACACGAACTAAAGCCTTCAAGATAGAGTACGAGCCACTGCACGATAGTACTCCTGTCCAGGCCAGTAATATGTCCATCCGCCCCACTGCAGGAGCTAGTGATGAACGAGTGATCGGTGCGGTGAAGAAAACTGTGCTCGGAACCCGGCGGCAAAGCGAGATACTTGAGTTCGGAAACGCGCTCTTTTCGGATCCGCGTAACGGTGATTCAGTGCTTAAGGCACTCGATCGTCTACTAATACGGAGTCCCCGGGTTCGAACCCGACCGCGGCGACTGCGTTTCGATGGAGGCGAAATGCAAAAGGCGCCTGTGTGCTGTGTGATGTCAGTGCACGTTAAAGATCCCCAGGTGGTCGAAATTATTCCGGAGCCCTCCACTACGGCACATCTTTCTTCCTTTCTTCTTCCACTCCCTCCTTTATCCCTTCCCTTACGGTGCGGTTCGAGAGTCGACCGAGACATGTTACTGCAATATTTCCTTTCCTCAAAAATAAAACAATTTTCGTCTCGGTTACCGAAGCCACTGCTAGTAATCCATTGAATAACGGCTCATTACTTGTGGGAGCGTTAATTTTAACTAAATAACAGATTTGCCACTTGAAGCGAATCGTCAATGATCGCTAAGAGTCTAGTTGCTTTGCAGATTTTGCAATTTCGAACAATAGATGTGCAAGATGTGCTATTACAAGCATGAGCGTTAAAATTAAAGCTTAAGGGAAGGAAGTGCGAGGATGTCGGCTCAGAAATCGCTGTTCTTCAGGCATTTCAGCTCGTAATTGTTGAATTTACGTTCCGAAAGTGCTGGGTCCGATTAGTTGCTGTGATGGACGTTAACGTTGAAATGAACATGGGAGGGCTCCGGAATACTTTCGACTTCCTGGGGATCCCTAACGCGCACTGATGTCGCACAACACACGGTCATATTTGATGGAGACGAAACGCAAAGGCGCCCGTCTGCTGTGCGATGTCAGAACACGTTAAATGTCCCCAGGTGGTCGAAATTATTCCGCAGTCCTACACTACGGCACCTGTTTCTTTTTTCTTTCACTCCCTCCTTCCTACCTTCCCTTACGGCGCGGTTCAGGTGTCCGCCGAGACATATGTGACAGATAATGCGCCATTTATTTTCCCCAAAAACCAATGTAATGTATTTTAGAGATATTTTCGAATGCGTTTCGATGGAGGCGAAACGCAAAGGCGCCTGTGTGCTGAGCAATGTCAGCTGCAGTACACGTTAAAGATTCCCAGGTGGTCGAAATTACTCCGGAGCTCTCCCCTACGGCACCTTTTTCTCTCACTCCCACCTTCCTCTCTTCCCTTACGGGGCGGTTTGGGTGTCCACTGAGATGAGAGAAAATTAAGGCGCCCTGTTCTCAGAAATCATCTGGTAAAACAAAAAACATTGGAACAAATTTGGAATTACAGTTAGTTCTAATTGGTTTCTGCTGGCTCCTATTGGATCGAAATAGACTTAATCGGGCATAGAAATCCAACTGATTTATCCCTTTCCTTACGACGCGGTTCAGGTGTCCGCCGAGATGTGAGACAGATACTGTGTCATTTCCTTTCCTGAAGACAATTTTTTTCCTCTTGCACCAGCACTCAACGCAGGATGAAAATCTATGGCTTCCCACGGTTATTTTCGTGCAAGCGAACATAATTCAAGGCGCGCATTGAAAATCTATGTATTACTCTCTTCCGAGGCTATGGCAACTTGCTTAGAAAATGTTTATTTGACTTTGAGAACAGGAATGAGGGGCAAAGAGACTCAAAAAACATGAAAGTGTGGTGTTCCAGATTATTCGATCGGAACGGGTTCGATCGATTAGTTTGGGCGTGTGATAGACGCCGACGATACCAGCCGTGTTCAATGGCAACCACTTCATAACCACGCCTTCCCTAGCTGCCGTGAGCGTTGACTCAGTTTTAGTTTTGGTATCGTGGAGTTGTCTTATGTGGGCATTGTTCGATGTTCTGTACTTTTTGCGGTGTTCCGGACACTTGAAATAACATTTATCGGGTTCGATTCATTAGACTGGGCGTGCCACTGGCTATTCGAGCTCGTTTGCTAAGGCACAATGTTCGCGATTACTGCTGAATGTGATAGCCTCACTCTGTTGGTTTTATTCGTACTCATACAAGATAAAACATTGCTGGTGTCCCGTTGATTCGGAAAGGGTCGACTGAGATTGACAGACGCCGACGATTCGAGCTCGCATCGTCTGCGTCTTAGTCACACACCGAACCTAAGGTTTTATTATACATGAATATGGGAAGGAGACAATCTCTACGAGAGATGGGCTACTCATTGTGATATCACAGAATCGATTACCATGAAGGCGGTTTAACAAAGCGCCCATTACCAGCAATCAAAGTAATAAGACAACAACACTATAAAAAAGTGCAAATCCTTGCCAAAGCTAAGGAAAACGCCTTTACAAGTGGTCGCCGTTGAAAACGGCTGTGCGACCTACCGCAGTCGGTCAACATGTAAAAATTAAAGAAATCCATTTCGTTAAATGTTGCGTGGCTCTAAAAAAACATTCTTTCGAGAAGAAGTTAGAGGCTACTTTAAGCATAAAGTACTGAAATGCTTTTCTACGCATGCAATAAAGAGTAACTAAGCTCTTAATTCGCTCAGAAACAATGCAAGTATAGACACACAAGCATAGATTGAATGCGGCCAGTGTATGCGGTATGGTTAGGGTGGCTAGTACGGTGTCAAAACCGAACCTTGTTGATATCTGTTGCTATTTTTCTTGGTATTGGAGGTCATACTGAAAAGTTTAAAAAGCAAGCACCACTTTCACGTTTGGAGGGACCCGAAAAGTGTGAGCGTCCATTGAAAACTCTAAGCTGACATTCGTCCTTTTTACGAAAGTACCATTATGTCATGTAATCCTTTTAGGTTGTTGTTTTTATATTTTGTTGTGAACTCTTCAGCTTGGGCATGTGGAATGCCTTGTTGATCTTAAAATCAATAAGTAAATAACGGCCATTACACCCGAAAACCGCGAATGGTGAGCACCAGATGGCTCACGTTGCGCTTTTGCAATTGTTTGCATTTACTTTGAATGAAGCTGCCTCGTGCGAGTGAGTGAGGACTGTGTTTCCGTTTGGGGAGGGTTACAAGAAGTACGTGCTCTATGGCGTGAGGAGCGGCTTGGCACGGACTACATCTTGTGAAGCGCGTTTGCGTGCTGCATCCCGGATGTGTTCGTCCTGAGCTGGACCCCGGCTCCGGCCTTCCGCATACATGCAGCGTTCCGAGCATAAAGCTCCGCCTCGGATGCATACATGGCCCTCCTGCATTGCGACTGATGTGGTAATTATTTCGCCGCTGGTGGCTTTATCATAAGTGCGGCGACTAAATACTACTGCGCACGAGCGCAGGATGTCAAGCCTTGCGGTCATTGCGGAATGTTTTCATCAGAAAGGCTTTCAAAGTGTTTGGGGGCGTCTTTTTTGGCGAGCAGAAGCAATAAACTTTCATTTATAATATTACAAAGAGGGTGGGGATAGATGTTTATGGTTTATGGGGGGTTTAACGCCCCAAAACGACTCAGGATATGAGGGACGCCTTAGTGAAGGGCTCCGGATATTTCGATCACCTGGGGTTCTTTTACGTGCACCGATATCGCACAGCACACAGGTCTCTGGAATTTCGCCTCCATCGAAATTCAGCCGCCGCGGCCGCGATCCATCCCGTGCGGTTGGGCTAGATGTTAGGAATAAGATTTAGACAGGCGCGTAAGCCCTCTCTACGGCGCTAGGTGGCTTAATGTCCATGCTTCTTGGCGACCTCCAGGGCTCATGTTCTGCCTTTGGGTCAGGGCTGAGCAACGCAGTCTCCCGCTGGCTTTGGTTTAAGATTTCGAGGATCAGAGGGGTCGGTCCTCTGGGCACTCCAATAGGATGTGAATGAGGATATCTTTAGAATGATTGCGAAGATTGCAGTTGGAATTGTATTCTGCCTGATACATCAGGGAGTAGATATAAAGAATGTACCCGCTTGAAGTTACCGCCAGGCAAAAGCGATGGCGTAGAGGTAGAGCGTCCGCCTCGCGTGCAAGAGGACCGGGGCTCGAATCCCGGAACTGCACAAATCTCCACCGGGTTTGAAAAAAGAAAATAAAAAACTCCGCGTGACGATGGAATTGCATAGCAAGGCGGAAATTTGGGCGAGTTGGTAAGTGTTCATTTTCGCTCTAAGCGCAACACGAACGGCACAGAAGACGAAGGACTAGCACAAGCAGGCGCTGACTATCATCTGGTTTTTTATTGAAGAACGAAAAGCGCATAAATACAAACAGTGAACTACTTATCAATCAACAAAAGTTACTGGAAGGCACGTGGGAGGTCAGATAGCTCAATTCCCTCTCATATAACGTTATGGAAGGGCTGCTGATACATTTTGCGCCGTTGTGGTAAATATAAAAGGCTTCCATTACCTCGCGTGTTAATTAATTGTTATGTCGGAACAGGATGCACGTGTTCCTGTTATCGGGAACACATTGGCACTCTTTGCACTGGAAAGACGCCTTTTCAAGGGGGTCCCCTTTTGCTCTCCTTTCTGCATGATCCTTTTCATGCCTGCATTATCATTGCCTGCCGTGTTAGGCTGTGTGAGACAGGGGGTAATTTTCCTGGTGTTTTCATGCTCCATCAAGCGTTCGTTAACGCACCTGCCAGTCTGGCCAATGTACATGGCACCGCAGGAGAAGGGGACCTGGTATACCACCCCTACCTCGCAAGGTATAGATGGCGACACATGACGCACCTGACAAACATCCCTCTTGCTCTTGCCGTAGTGCCTCTTATTGACCTGTTTGCACATTGCGCTAAGTTTTCTAGGTGCAGAAAAGACGACTTCAACGTCGTATCTGCCAGCAACTTTTTTCAGCCCATGTGACAAGCAGTGTGCATACGGGACAACAGCCGGCTTTTTCTTCTTTTTGGCTTCTTTCGGCTGAGCCCCATTCTTGAGCTGCCTAAGAAGTTTCTCCGCTGCCCTGGAAATGAGTTCATCTGGGTACCCGTTCTCACGCAACCTGCCTGTTTGCGCCAGAATGCTCTCTCGCGTCCTTTCATGGCAAGATTTCCTGAGAGCTGATTGCAGGCAAGATTCGGCAATGCCCTCCTTTATGAGCTTAGAATGGCCAGACCGGAAGTTTAGCAATGGTTTGGCAGTCCTCGGGCGATACCACCAACACAAGTGTTTCCCCCCCCCCTCCCACACACAGTGCCAAATCCAAAAACTGCAGTTCTTTTTTGCTGGTAACCTCAGTTGTGAACTCCAGCCCACGTCCGCATTCCTTAAAAGTCTTCAGAACGTCGACCAGACTTCTGGGCAAACTGCCTGTTCAGGTGAGCACCAAGTAATCGTCGACATACCGAAAAATTCTGACAACTACCCCATCCAATGCCTTTTCAATTTCCCTATCAACCCTGCTTAAAAAGTTGTCGGCTAACACAGGTGCCACCCTGGAGCCTATGCAAAACCCCGACGCTTGTACAAAAGCCTTTCCCTCCCAATCAACCACTGTTGCAGACAGATAAAAGGACAAGCTTTCTAAAAAACTGTCAACCGAGACACCCCATCTATAGATAAAAGCACTTTCATCATTGTCCTGTGTTATGCACATCTTCACAGCTTCCATGAGTTCACAATGTGGCAAGGAATAATAAAGGTCCACCACGTCAATGCTGAAAAACATGCAGTTACCGGGGTTATCCGTTTAGAGAAAATCGACCAGCAAGTCCGAATTGGGAATCACAAATGGGTCGGGAACGCTCAAAGAAGCCAGTTGCCTCTGAAGATACCCTGAGACGACATGCTGCCAAGTCTCCCGTTCAGAGACGATGGAACGAAAAGGATAGCCTGGCTTGTGCGTCTTAGCGGTGAAAAAGACTTCGAGCTGTTGACCCGCTGACTTGTTGGCTGCTTCAGCAAACTTGTTCAAGTTGTGGCCTCTTAGAAGTTGCACTGCCTGTCCTTTCACCTTCGAAGCTTTGAAGGCAACCTGTCTGAAGTTCTTCCGCAGGGCTTCGGACGCTTTCTCGTCAAAGGCCCCCGCTGGAAGGACTACAAAGCATCCCTCCTTATCAGCTGTCAGCAACTTCAGACCGCTTCCAGCTAGGAATTCAACGGTGTTGTTCATGCTCCCAGTGTTCCGCTGCTTACCATGGCTTCTCTCCAGCACGTCCGCGCAATCCACGGTGCAACGGGGGCGCATGTCCTCTGGTGCCAAGCGAACAATGTTCCTCGAACACGCCACCTTCTCTGCGGGCCTCAGATGTGGCTCACAGGCGAACTTCGGTCCCATCCGCAACACCTTTTTGCGCCAGGCCTGGGATGCTGCCAGATCTCGGTGACCAGAACCGACAACGCACTCTCTCACCAGAACAGGATTTGGCCAGCCTGGTGTAGTACTTGGCCACAGCCTTCCATGAACAAACCAATTAAACCTCGGCCCTCAGTCCCAGGCGGCTGCGGAGCAACTGACCAAGGCGGCGGTCAGTCCTGTGACACAGCGGAGGGTGCTAAGAATCTCTGGCTCCGGACAGGCCGCCATTGGAATCTGAACATGGCAACGTTTAACTCTAGAACATTATTTAGTGAGGCTACCCTATCAGCGCTGTTCGAGGAACTAGCGGGAATTAAATGGGATGTTATAGGGCTTAGTGAAGTTAGGAGGACAGGTGAGGCGTATACAGTACTAAAGGACTGACACATACTGTGCTATCGAAGATTAGAGGATAGACGAGAACTAGGAGTGGGATTCGTCATTAATCAGGATATAGCTGACAACGTAGAGGAGTATTAACGAGAGGGTGGCAGCTATCGAAATTACGCTCAACAGGACGCACAAGCTGAATGTGGCGCAGGCCTTCGCGCCAACAGCCAGCCATGATGACCATCGTTGAAAGCTTCTATGAAGACGTTGAATCGGCAATGAATAAAGTAAAATCACACTACACTGTATTGATGGGCGACATCAATGCGAAGATGGGCAAGAAGCAGGCTGGCGACCACGCTGTTGGCGACTGTGGGATAGGTTATAGAAATAGCAATGGAAAGTACTAGTAGAATTCGCAGATAGAAATAATTTACGTATCATGAATACCTTCTTCCGCAAACAAGTGAACAGGAAGTGGGCCTGGAAGAGCCCCAATGGTGAGACTAAATATTAAATCGACTTCATACTATGCGATCAACCTGGCATTGTTCAGGATGTTGGTTTCCTCGGAAAGGTGTGTTGTAGCGACCACAGAATGGTAAGGTCTTGAATTAGCTTAGACTTGAAAAGGAAACGGAAGAAGAAAGAGGAAGTCTATTAGCGGTAAGCTCGAAGACGGAAAATAGAGGTATTCGGGATATCGCTGCAGAACAGATATTCAGCTTTAGGTGAGAAAGACGATCTTAATGTTCATACAATGAACAATAATCTGACGGTCATCATTAATGAGCGCACAGTGGAAGTAGGCGGTAGGATGGTTCGACAGGATACCGGCAAGCTATCTCATGAGACGAAAGATCTGATTAAGAAACGCCAAAGCATGAGGGCGTCCAACCCAAGAGACAGAATGTAAATAGCAGAGCTGTCGAAGTTAATAAGCGCAAGGGGGGGGGGGGTTAGCCGACATAAGGAAGTTTAATGTGGAAAGAATCGAGCTGCTCTAAATAACGGAGGTACCCTAAAAGCGGTAAAGAGGAAACTAGGCATAGGTAAAAACCAGCTGTATGCGTTAAGAGACAAGAAGGGCAATGTCATTAGCAATATGGACAAGATAATTAAAGTAGCCGAAGAGTTCTAAACAAATCTATGCAGCACACAATGTAATCAGAACGTTAATGAGATAGAGAGTAGCGCACACCAGTGCGTCATCCAGCAAGTAATGAAGTAGGAATGAAAGAAATCTTTGTGGCAATACGAAGGGGAAAAGCAGCTGGTGAGGATCAGGTAACAGCAGATCTGTTGAAGGACGGGGGGGGGGGTATCGTGCTAGAAAAACTAAATCTAGCCACCGTGTATCCGTAATGCCTTGTGTTCTCAACTGTACCAGAAGCTTTAAAAAATGCAAACATTATCTTAATTCATAAGAAAGGAGACGTCGAGGACATGAAAAATTACAGACCGATCAGACTACTGTCCGTTGCCTATGAGGTATTTACTAAGGTAGTCGCTAATAGAGTCAGGGCAACCTTCTACTTTAATCAACCAAATTATCAGGCAGGCTTTCGTAAAAGGTATTCGACAAT
Organism: Amblyomma americanum; assembly: GCF_052857255.1. Classification (NCBI taxonomy): domain Eukaryota; kingdom Metazoa; phylum Arthropoda; class Arachnida; order Ixodida; family Ixodidae; genus Amblyomma; species Amblyomma americanum. The sequence goes on from NC_135501.1 coordinate 158,419,365, forward strand.
ATATCATATCCACACTACCAATCAGGTGATAGAGAAATGCGCGGGATATAACCAACCCCTATATATAGCCTTCGTTGATTACGAGAAAGCATCTGACTCAGTGGAAACCTCAGCAGTCATACAGGCATTGCGGAATCAGGATGTAGAGGAGCCTTATGTCAAAATACTGGAAGATATATATAGCAACTGCACAGCTACCATAGCCCTCCATAGAGTCAGCAATAAAATTCCAATAAGGAAGGGCGTCAGACAGGGAGACACGATCTCACCAATCTCATTCACCACCTGTTTACAGGAGGTGTTCCGAAGCCTGGTTTGGGATCAGTTGGGGATAAGAGTTAATGGGGAATGCCTAAGTGATTTGCGATTCGCTGATGACATTGTATCGCTCAGTCACTGAGAAGATGAGCTTCAAAACGTGATAAATGAGTGAGCTAGACAGGCAGAGTAGAACGGTGGGTCTCAAAATTAACATGCCGAAAACCAAATTAATGTTCAACAATCTTTCAAGGAAACAACAGTTCACAATTGGCAGCGAGAGCCTAGAAGTTGTGACGGAATACGTCTACTTAGGGTAGCTAGTGACAGCTGATCCGGATCATGAGAGGGAAATAACTAGAAGAATAAGAATGGGGTGGAGCGCATATGGCAGATTCTCTCAGATCATGAATGGCAGTTTACCAATATCCCTTAGGAGAAAAGTGTACAACAGCTGCATATTACCGGTACTCACGTACGGGGCAGAAACGTGGAGGCTAACGAAAAGGGTTCAGCATTAAGTTAAGGACAAGACAGCGAGCCATTGAAAGAAAAATGATAGGTGTAACATTAAGAGACCGGATGCGGGCAGAGTGGGGGAGGGAATGAACGCGGGTTGATGACATCCTAGTCGAAATAAAGGCGAAGAAATGGACCTGGGCAGGGTATATAATGTGAAGGCAACATAACCACTGGTCCTAAAGGGTAACGGAGTGGATTCCAGGAGAAGGCAAGCGTAGCAGTGGGCGGCAGAAGGTTAGGTGGGCGTATGAGATTTGGAATTTTGCAGGCATAGGGAGTGCGCAGCTGGAAAAGGACCGGGTTAATTGGAGAGACATGGGAGAGGCCTTTGCCCTGCAGTGGGGTTAGGCAGGCTGATGATGATGATGATGATGAACCTGCTTTGCTTTGGTGAGAAATTTGTGCGGGGGTGGGTACATGAGTCGATGGTTTCGATAGTCGAGCGCGCGCAACCTGACGATAAAGTTATCGTGAGGCACTAGGCACAGTCTATATGCATGAGGATGTTACGTGATCGCGGATGCCGCCGCAGCTAAGCACGGAGGCGCGGGAACTTCGCCGTAAAGTTTAGTGCTGTAGTAAATAAATATGTCAAGGTTAAGAAAGCAGAGCAATGAATGAAACAGTGTTAATATACAAGTTACACGAAGTAAACAATACCTTTCTCAAACTAAACCCCCTCTCCAACGCATAGTAGCATTATGGTGGTTTTGAAACAGTGGCTGAAAACTTTTCATGAAGATCTTTCTGTCTTTCCTAAGTCTTGGCTCAGTTGATAAATTGCTAACTATTAAGTTTTACTGCCGGCCAGGTAGTCGAACAAGTTCCGCGTGTTTGCCTTTACCTGGCTGTAGTCTTTTAAAATGACCGCTGGCTCCGCCTAGGCGGGCTGCCAGACTGGATAGAAGGCCCGATCCGTTGTAAGAGACCCATTAACAAACATAGATGCACGCGGTTTTTCTTGTGTAATTCCCGCACTCAATCAGTACGAAATTGAAACATTACCGGCATTGTGTGCTGTTATGCACATTAAGCCATTGTCCCGCCTTCGATCTCCAAGTTAACAGGACCCCTGCCCTTAATTGCGCCTTCCAATCTATCAGCCTATATACTAATACTACTCCTTTTCCCGTCAAAACTTTCCTGCTTCCAGCAATTAACCTCCAGTGTCTTGGCCACTCCTCCCCCGCAGTGGGTATGTGCCAGCAATGTTTTAGACCAAACAACCAACCAACCAACCAACCAGCCCACTGAAGTAGAAACAAACCGCGGATTCCAGAGAGGGAGAGAAACGTTTAATGGATAGAATGTTTGGGTGGGCCCTCATTCCAGGAACCCATTGGCTTTTCCCGCCACTCTTGCCCGCTTCACCAGCGAAAGCTATTCGTCCGAATGTAAGCTGGACAGCGCCGCCTCCCAGTCCTCAGTTGTTGGGATATCGATTCTTGGTATAGCTGGGTTTTTCTGGCATGCCCATACCATGTGGTATGATTCAGCCACTTCACCTCCAAAGGCGCAATGCGGATCGTACGATTTTGGAAACATATGTAGCTGAATTTGACAGGATATATAAATATTCGATTGCAATTTCCTTAAAATGACCCCTTGCTCTCTGTTTAGATTTTTGTGCGGTTCGGCGTATAGTTTCCTTGTTAATCGCAAATGTTAGAGAAAATTGCTATAGCTAAATAGTGGTTCAGAATAATTATGTTCCTGCGAATATTGGTGGGGGATTTAAGGTGGAATGTTGGGTCGGATTACTAAAATCCCTTATGATAATCCAAAGGAAGGTACTCGAACATTCAAGTCCTTATATCTTTAAATTTGGAGATGATGATAACGCCGCGACCCTCTCAAGCGATTAGAAAATTTCGTTACGGACAAACCGGGTGGTTTTTTGCAAGACGATGACCTAAATAATATCGCACTAGAAATTCTGGGGACCCTTAAGCTCTGCCTGAAGGGAATGACGCGACAGGGTTAGTGACTCCCTTCAGAGGTCCGGATTCCTCTTACTAGTTATACCACTTCGCAGACACAGACACTGTCGGACAAGACACACAAGACCTCCCTGAGGAAAGTCGAACGAACGTACAGTCTTTGCCAGAACTAACCAGGCTGCATGGTTTGTTTTCTTCATTATAGAGGAGCCCCTACGGTTTCCTTATAAACCAAAAGGTATTGGAAGTTGAGGAAATGGGTTCTCCTTACCTCACAGGGATTTACAGTTTGATAGGTGCGATAACTGTTCCGCTATACAACTGAGAAGCAAACCGGGCAGCCTATTTACTTTTGGCAAAGGGTGTGCCTATGCGGTCATTGGAAGAGCTGAGTGATGGACCTCCACGTTCATCGAATCACCACGTTCATTGAAGTTGGTGTTCCTTGTGTACTGTGCTTTGATGCCGGGAGTATATGCGGCGCTGGAAGATCCTCCTTGTTGGCTATTTACTATCTAGATGCATGTGTGTGCCTCCCAGCAGTTTTATCTTTGTTACGATGATGAAGCGCGGGAACAGGGCGCGCTCGTATTGTGCAGCTCGGTGATAAGACTCGACTATGAACGTATTTTTTTTCCTTTTTAGCCAGTTATCCCAAGCAATAAAGAAAAGAAAATGCCTCGGTGGCTTCAAGATGGCGTGTATGACTCCGAATTCGAGAGGGAACGGTTAATAATAATTGGTTTTTGGTGGAAAGGAAATGGCGCAGTATCTGTCTCATATATCGTTGGACACCTGAACTGCGCTGTAAGGGAAGGGATAAAGGAGGGAGTGAAAGAAGAAAGAGAGAAATAGGTGCCGTAGTTGAGCGCTCCGGAATAATTTCGACCACCTGGGGATCTTTAACGTGCACTGACATCGCACAGCACACGGGCGCCTTAGCGTTTTTCCTCCATAAGAGAGAGGGAACGGTTCGATTTCCATCTCAACGCAATTTTTATATCAGTGCAGTTAATTTACTTTGCATTCTTACGTGTCATAATTTTGTTTGAGTCGTGGTGCGACCCTATATATATTCGCAATTTATCTGTTGTCTTAATCACTTTTCAAATATGCCGCTCCACTTGTGACGTCCCTAGTTTTTCAACCAATCCGCATATTTTCTCTCGCCGCCGGGTTCTCCGCTGAACGGGGTCATTAACGCTGTCTAGTTAAAATTGGAGAAAACCCTCCACGGAGAGAGGGAAAGAGAAAAGGAAAGAGGAAGCTCTGCGTTTTGTTAATTCGGAGGTTTTATAAAGTATTAGTGCCGCTGGGATTAAGCATGGGGTTGTCGTGCCATCTGTTAGTCGTTTTTGGTAACCACGAATCAACCTTGACTGGAGGCGCGAACTACAAAATAGCCGTGATGCGTCGAAAATAGAGCCTGCTTGAGATTAAGATTGATCGCATTCAAGGGCCGCCACGGTGGCTCAGTGGTTAGGGCGCTCGGCTACTGATCCGGGGTAACCAGGTTCGAACCTGACCGCGGCGGACGCGTTTCGATGGAGGCGAAATGCTAAGGCGCCCGTATGCTGTGCGATGTCAGTGCACGTTAAAGATCCCCGGGTGGTCGAAATTAATCCGGAGCCCTCCACTACGACACCTCTTTTTCTCTTTCTTCCCTCAGTCCCTCATTTATAACCGCCCGTACGGCGCGGCTCAGGTTTTCGCCGATATGTGAGACATGCTGCGCCATTTCCTTTCCTCCCCCCCCCCCCCCCACAAGAAAAAAAAAGCAATTTTCAAATTTTACACGCTAACGTTCAAAAAATTCACAGCAATAGCAACCGCTTACAATCGGCTTGACACAATAGGGATACTTAGCTGCGAAATAATACACTGTAAAATGATCCGGAATTAGGGAAAGTAGAAATGTAAACAAAATTGAAAGTTTCGTCTACCAATGATGGTACACGAGGTAAAACAACTAATATTACCATAATATGCACATAAAGTCTTTATATCACGCGAAGTAACAGTATTTAAATAACTTCAGCATTATAATGAAAGCAGTGTACTCCGCGCAAATCTTCACTTGAGATTACGTTATCTATTCAAGGCAAAACAGATTTTTTTGGAAGTTAGAAAGCGGTGTCTTATGGGGTCCAATCCGAAGGAAGCTTCGGGCTGGGGATTGCTCACTGTGGGTTTGATGAGATAAATTTTGATACCATATTTATTCTTACACGAGACGTGAGAAATAGGTCGAACGCTCACGTTGAGACACTAATGCTTCCGCCTTCGCAGCACGTAAGCAATCTTGAATGCCGACTGATTTTTATTCACGCACTTATTTTGGAACTGTATTACTAGGCTAGGATGGATGGAAACAACTTTTATTAGACGAAAAGAATCCTCCAGGGTGGTCCCCTACTGGTCCAGGAGTCCCCGAGTTTGTGCCTCACATAAGGCCCGATCCACTAGCCATTTCTGGCCGGCGGGCTGAGCGGTCCGTAAAGCAGCCTCCCAGGAAGAATGAGTGGGATTGGGGATGGGGAGTACTGCCTGTGGGGAAGGACATTCCCAAAGGTAGTGGAAAAGTGTGGATCTGGGCACTGCACAGGTTTTACAATGAGGAGGAAAGGTGGGGTGAAAGCATGAGAGACGGTAGGGTGAAATAAAGCAGCCCGTCTTTAATTGTCGCCATGTGGCGCTGGACAAGGATAAGGATGACAAGGTACTGTGGGGTGGTGGCAGTGTAATGGGCTGAGTTTGTAGAATGTGGTGATTTGCTGATATGTACAAAGGACCGATGGGGCCTCTTGTGCAGGGCTGGGCGTCTGATAATCTGGGGTCCGGGAGGAGGATTTTCGGGCCAGCGCATGAACGCGCTCATTAGCCGGTATCGATCGAGGCATGCCCAGGGATCCACGACAGAGTAACCGTTCGGTCGAGAGAGGTGGCTGTGGCAAGAATACGGTGTGTGGCCGGCGTCGTCACGCCCTTTAGTCAGTGGTGGTATGTGGCCTGGGAATCTGTGCAAATTTCGGTTATTGATTTGTCAATGGTGGAGTGGTCCAGCGCAAGTGTGATGGCGGCTTCTTCCGCCTCTGCAGGTGAATTAGTTCGGATAGTGACGGCGGCCCCCACTGTGCCGTCTTCAGAGGCTGCGACTACTGTGAAAAATACTACTTCAGAAACTTCTGTCGCGTCGACTTAAATGATATCGTAACGGTTGCTGTATGTTTGTTGTAATCGCTCGCTCGAGCCTGCCGCCTACCCTGATAGAGGCTAGCGCTCATATTGCGCGTTAGGGGCTTCTAATATATGTGATGCTGCGTGCGCAGAGAAATCATGTAAGGTGTAGGACTTATTGGGGTAAGAATGGGTGGATTGAGACGGAGCTGTCGCAGTAGGCATGGTTCTGCTTCCGTGCGGTTCTGGCGGACTAATTGGTTGGTGCGTCGAGCCTCTATTAATTCGATCACGGTATTGTGGGTACCAGTGGCCAGGAGGCGTTTCGTGCTGACCGTCCGTGGAAGATGTAGGGCGGAGGTGACTGCCGTGCGTATTAGGATGTCTTCCTGTTGTGTTTGGCGCTGAGTGACTATGTGGTATATATTACTACGCTATTGCAGTGGTTGCGCACCGCGTCGTATAAACGAGGGGTGGTGTGTGTGGTGATCTCTGCGATCGCGAATGTGGAGAAGAAATAATACTCTTTACTTTTGTGTGATCCCCTGACCGAAAATTCTAGCCCATATCTGTCGTCAACTTACTCGCTCATCATGATTGATGTTTGTCACATGATGTCTGTCTATTCATTAGTGATACATTCTACGGCTTTGTAAGCGGCTTGATGCCGTGATTCGGGCCGATCGCAGGCCGCTCACACAGACGTCTAATAATAATAATTGGTTTTTGGGGAAAGGAAATGGCGCAGTATCTGTCTCATATATCGTTGGACACCTGAACTGCGCCTTAAGGAAAGAGATAAAGGAGGGAGTGAAAGAAGAAAGAGGTGCCGTAGTGGAGGGCTCCGGAATAATTTCGACCTCCTGGGGATCTTTAACGTGCAATGACATCGCACAGCACACGGGCACCTTAGCAATCACTCGATTACTGATCAAGCTGTACGCAAGGAAGGGCCGCACGAACTAAACCCTTCAAGATAGAGTACGAGCCACTGCACGATAGCACTCCTGTCCAGGCCAGTAATATGTCGATCCGCTCCACTGCAGGAGCTAGTGATTAACGAGTGGTCAGTGCGGTGAAGAAAACTGTGCTCGGAACCCGGCGGCAAAGCGAGATACTTGAGTTCGGAAACGCGCTCTTTCTGAAGCCGCGGAACGGTGATTCAGTGCTTAAGACACTCGATCGTCTACTGGTCCGGAGTCCCCGGGTTTGAACCCGACCGCGGCGACTGCGTTTCGATGGAGACGAAACGCAAAAGGCGCCTGTGTGCTGTGTGATGTCAGTGCACGTTACAGATCCCCAGGTGGTCGAAATTATTCCGGAGCCCTCCACTACGGCACACCTTTCTTCCTTTCTTCTTTCACTCCCTTCTTTATCCTTTCCCTTACAGCGCGGTTCGAGAGTCGACCGAGACATGTTACTGCACTATTTCCTTTCCTCAAAAAAAAAAAACAATTTTCGTCTCGGTTACCGAAGCCACTGCTAGTAATCCATTGAATAACGGCTCATTACTTGTGGGAGGGTTAATTTTAACTAAATAACAGATTTGTCACTTCAAGCGAAGCGTCAATGACCGCTAAGAGTCTAGTGGCTTTGCAGATTTTGCAATTTCGAACAATAGATGTGCAAGATGTGCTATTACAAGCATGAGCGTTAAAATTAAAGTTTAGGGAAGGAAGTGCGAGGATGTCTGCTCAGAAAGCACTGGTCTTCAGGTATTTCTGTTCGTAATTGTTGAATTTACGTTCCGAAAGTGCTGGGTCCGAATAGTTGCTGAGATGGACGTTAACGTTGAAATGAACATGGGAGGGCTCCGGAATACTTTCGCCCTCCTGGTGATCCTTAGCGCGCACTGATATCGAACAACACACGGGCACATTTGATGGAGGCGAAACGAAAATGCGCCCGTCTGCTGTGCGATGTCAGTGCACGTTAAATGTCCCCAGGTGGTCGAAATTATTCCGCAGTCCTCCACTACGGCACCTGTTTCTTTCTTCTTTCACTCCCTCCTTCCTACCTTCCCTTACGGCGCGGTTCAGGTGTCCGCCGAGACATATGTGACAGATAATGCGCCATTTCCTTTCCCCAAAAACCAATTTTATGTATTTTAGAGATATTTTCGACTGCGTTTCGATGGAGGCGAAATGCAAAGGCGCCTGTGTGCTGAGCTAGGTCAGCTGCAGTACAGGTTAAAGATTCCCAGGTGGTCGAAATTACTCCGGAGCTCTCCCCTACGGCACCTTTTTCTCTCACTCCCACCTTCCTCTCTTCCCTTACGGGGCGGTTTGGGTGTCCACTGATATAAGAGAAAATTAATGCGCCCTTTCTCAAAAAACATCTGGTAAAACAAAAAAACATTGGAACAAATTTGGAATTACAGTTAGTTCTAATTGGTTTCTGCTGGCTCCTATTGGATAGAAATAGACTTAATCGGGCATAGAAATCCAACTGATTGATCCCTTCCCTTACGGCGCGGTTGAGGTGTCCGCCGAGATGTGAGACAGATACTGTGTCATTTACTTTCCTGAAGACAATTTTTTTTCCTCTTGCACCAGCACTCAACGCCGGATGAAAATCTACGGCTTGCCACTGTTATATTCGTGCAAGCGAACACAAATCACGGCGCGCATATTTACTGACCTTCATTGAAAATCCATGTATTATTCTCTTCCGAGGCTATAAATGGCAACTTGGTTTGAAAATGTTTATTTGACTTTGAGAACGGGAATGAGCGGCAAAGAGACTAAAAAAAAAAAACTCGAAAGTGTGGTTTTCCAGATTATTCGATCGGAACGGGTCCGATCTATTAGTTTGGGCGTGTGACTTAGACGCCGACGATACAAGCCGTAATCAATGGCAACCACTTCATAACTACGCCTTCCCTAGCTGCCGTGAGCTTTGACTCAGTTTTAGTTTTGGTATCGTGGAGTTGTCTTATGTAGGTATTGTTCGATGTTCTGTACTTTCTGCGGTGTTCCGGACACTTGAAATAAAATTTATCGGGTCCGATTCATTAGACTGGGCGTGCCACTGGCTATTCGAGCTCGTTTGCTAAGGCGCAATGTTCGCGATTACTGCTGAATGTGATAGCCTCATTCTGTTGGTTTGATTGGTACTCACACAAGATAAAACATTGCTGGAGTCTCGTTGATTCGGAAAGGGTCGACTGAGATTGACAGACGCCGACGATACGAGCTCGCATCGTCTGCGTCTTAGTCACACACCGAACCTAATGTTGTATTATACATGAATATGGGAAGGAGACAATCTCTACGAGAGATGGGCTACTCTTTGTGATATCAGAGAATCGAGTACCATGAAGGCGGTTTAACAAAGCACCCATTACCAGCAATCAAAGCAATAAGACAACAACACTATAAAAAAGTGCAAATCCTTGCCAAAGCTAAGGAAAACGCCTTTATAAGTGGTCGCCGTTGAAAACAGCTGTGCGACCTACCGCAGTCGGTCAACTTGTAAAAATTAAAGAAATCCATTTCGTTAAATGTTGCGCGGCTCTACAAAAAAAAAAAATCACTCTTTGGAGAAGAAGTGAGAGGGTACTTTAAGCATAAAGTACTGAAATACTTTACTACGTATGCAATAAAGATTAACTAAGCTCTTAATTCGCTCAGAAACAATGCGAGTATAGACACACAAGCATCGATCGAATGCGGCCAGTGTATGCGGTATGGTTAGGGTGGCTAGTACGGTGTCAAAACCGAAACTTGTTGATATTTGTTGCTATTTTTGTTGGGCCTTTGAAAAAAATATCGCGCATAATGAACAGGGTGAAGGGGAAGAAATCTCGAACGAACGAGAAAACACTGGTGAACTGGTAAAACACTAGCGCAGGGCACACAAGTTTCGGTTTCGTTTCTCGCAACTTTGTTATAACTTTGTTTTTACTCACCAGAGGCCACTAGCGCCCAACATGGCGGCAGCTAGGTCGCTGAATTGTTTTGCATGCCTCTTACCGCGTTAGCGTTTTCATCGTTTCTCTGGGGTCTGTGTGAAAAACTAGTCCATTTTCATCGCTAATACTACCTCTAGCGTGCCCAACACCGAAGCGCTAGTCATGGACTCGAAGGACGAAGAACTTCAGGTGAGATTCCGCTCTTGCAGTGCCTTTCGGAGAGCGGATCATTGCTCCGTGCCTCCGCCTCCGGCATGCGGATAGCGAAGTGTTATTGCGTACTCTTTGGCAACAGAAAGCCTAGTGTGCGTGGCTACTAGGGCCTGGTGTTTATAGCTGATGATCTCAAACTACTGGTCGGGACCGTACGGCGCATTTATTTTTAACGCGGCAATTGCAAACCTCGGTTCGCGTCGTTTTGCTACAACTGCCCGTAGTGGCGGCGAAGCAGTTTCACGAGAAGTGGGGCAATGGTTCGCGGAAAGTGAGAGAGTCTGTGTTTGCATGAGAATCTTAGACCTACGCGGCTTTAACCGCAGGTAATGATGTCTAGCGGGCAAAACTTCGGTGAAGGCAGTTTCCTGTTGCATTAACGCGACGCGCGCGGAATTTTCGGATGTTTGTGGGCTAGCGCGGCGCATCGCTTGTCGAGGATGCGCGCTAACTGAAACAAGAAATCTGCGTGAAGGATGCATTCTTGAACCCGTGCGCTAAACTCAGTGGTTTAGTTTTCGCGGGGAGTAGCGTGTTGGGTGCACTGGGTCGCGTTGTCACGCATATCTGCGAGGTGAAAGTACAAATTTATTTCTCTTTTGGTCACTACAAGCGGAATTGCATTTCGTTTTACCTTTTCGTTAATCCTTTGAACCACCTCGTTTGGCGCTTTGGGATATCTGTGGACGCACATAGCCGGACAAGCCAGCGCCGCCGTGGTTCAAAGCATCGTAGTAGGACATTTATAAACCGTGTGACATTACTTGGAAGTTGGGCTGCATATGTTTGCTCTAGTCTTATTAAGTTTGGAACCCTGGCTGCGAAATTGTTACCATTTGATCTCAAATTTCTGGCCCATTTATTCAGTCTTCATTCATCAGAAGTAGTCGGCCGCAGGCCTAGGAATTGTCAGCGAAATAAGTGGGCCAAATTCTGCGGTCGAGCACATTCAGATTGTTTTGTTGCTTTCTTGCATAAGTCAGGAAAATTGAGCACCTATGTAGTATAAACCAATTGAAGACTGAAGAGCACCAAAGCTGCTCTTTCTCAAGTCTTGGCGTTTGAAGCAGAATCGCAGACCAGCCTACCACAGTTTTTAGTTGTGGCCTGTGCCTGTAGCAACAGCAGTGGTTCCCCAGCTTCCCCGGCCTTTCTCTCTATCTCTCCACATGGCTCAAAGCCTCTGAACTTTCCCGTCTTTCTTTCTGTGCCCATGTGTTCTGTGTTTATGAAAGGGCGGCACAAAACTACTTGCTCTTTTGTGCCTTCTTCCTCTGTCTCTGCCCAGCGTGCCCACTGTCTCCTTCTTGGGTGAGAGCTTCACGTGGGGTTTTGTGTTGCTGGTCTGTGCTTTGGTTTCTCGCCGAGACCTCCTGTCTACTCTTCTGTGCTCTGCAAACTCACTTTCTGCCCGCTGCTTCACTTCTGGTGGTGGGCATCCCAGTGCTTCTGCGGTACCCACCGGGACTCACGTATACCGATCCTCTCGTAGTAAGTACCTGGTGTGGGACATCTTTGGCTTGCTGCATGCACTTCTGGTTGCTTATGTTTGTGGTGCTTTTCTGTCTGTGCCTTTCCTTGCCCTTTCGTCAACTGTGTTGCATTTTGCAGTACCTTAGTTATGCCGAGTGTGTGTCTTTGAGCGCTTTTGTGAATTTTGTTTGTAATGTACTGTGAGAGGAGTGCTGGTAGTGAGGTCTCGAAGGTAGAGGCGAGCTTGAGACAAGAATAAGCACTTAATCACTTCGGTACGTACAAACCATGGTGACGCAAGCAGCAGCTTGCTACCATTGGACACCCTTGGGCAGATGCTTGAGGGCTCAACGGCTACATTACAACTGCTGACGCAGTCGCTGGTGGGAAATGGCAGCGGATTGTGGGACTAGTGCTGCCATCTATTGGGGCTAATGAAAACACACAGCACTGGGCGGCGAGTAAGTACTGCCACTAGGGCGTCTCTCATGATACATGCCAGTGCAGCAAGTAGGGGAAAAGAGTCTTGACCGAACAAAAAAAAAAAGGTCTGGGCAGGCATTATATCAACTGCTATGGTTCCGTGCTATTGTGCTTGGTGTGGTAGTGGGGCCGTAGCTTTCGGGAGCTGGGCCTTGCAAATGCTGCTAAGGCTTGAAGAAGGTAACTCGAAGTAGGAACAACTGGGTTTATTTCCAAAGCAAGACAAAGCGTACGCATAGGGATGTTGGACATTTTTAAGTGTAGAAGTCATGCTGAACAGAGTGAGGAACATGAAAACATAATGTGCGAATATTTGCATGGCCACATTCAAGAGCGAGCTTGAGGATGCTTATCTGAATCAACTGCCACAGCATCTGACATTGAGCGGTTGAAGAACTTTGCATTAGCAGCCACAGATGGACTTTAAGTTGATACAGGTCTCGTGAGACCGTATGCACGGCCTTAGTATATGACACTCTGGTGGTTGGGGGCGCTCTACCTCTGAGAGATGGTCAAGCAGACCCTTGTGCAGGGCCCGTTCAGCTAGTGTACTGTGTTGCCAGCAAGACATGTCAGCCCCTCCTGCCTGTTTGTTGTTGCATTGCATGCCTCATGATATACGAGATGGAAGTGGTCAAATCATGTCAGTGCTGGCTAGCCTTCCTTTGAGTTTTGTGTGTTTGAGGCATATACAGAAAAGCCAGGAGATAATTGCAAAGTACCCATTGCAGTCAATGCTTGGTAATTTGAACTTGGAGGGGACTGAAAATTTGATTGCCTCATGCTGAGCTTGAATTAATGCCAGCAATTTCAATATATTTGAAGTTGGCGAGATTAAAGTGTTGATCCGAATGAACATAGCAGTTCGAAACAAAGCAAGAACCATATGAACCTATGTTCCGCACGACATGATGCACGATGGCCACGGCCATTGCTTACTGCTATCACTGGTACACCTGCATGAAGTGATGTAACATGGTGGTAGAACAACATGTTTCAGCAGAATTGCTTGGTTATGGCCACCTGAATGTTGAGTCATCTAGAAAAAATTGAGTTAAAACAGTTAAAATGTGACTATTACCTCATTTTTATGACTGTAAACAGCGTGAAGTGCAACAACTACCCAGTGGCAATGGGTTCAATGACTCCTTTGTATTTTGACTGACATGTTCTAAGTAAATTTAAAATAAAAGTGATGATGTAACTTCTTTGGTAATGCACTGAATTTTGAATAAAATGTGTGGACTCGAGGAGCACTGCACCATATTTCTGAGGTGTTGTGGTGTAGTGAGTGAGTGGCGTACCCTGCAAAACCGTTTTCTGACCCACAACCTCTACTAGGCTCTCACTGAACTATTTTGATGCAAAGGTGATGAAGTGAGCATCAGCTGCATTTTCTTTGAAACTGTGCTAGAAAAGCTAACTTCGCTCCCAAAATAGATTGCAAGTTACGTACCTAAATTGCCTCCTGGTATTGGCTAGCCTCGTGAGCCACTTCTGGCCAATGGGTAAAATTCCGTGGAAACCCGTACCAGGTGTGACGTGATCAATAGCAGTGGCTTAGCAGCTGTCTGCTTACCGCTGAAATCGACTACTCAGCGGGTCGCCACGAATTATCATCTCATGCTGTTCATGCTTAACTTAGTGAAAGTTAATGAGTGTCCAGTGTATTTAACTGCACTCAATATTTGGAGAGCCTGAGAAATTGAGCTTGTAGTCTGTTTAATTTGTAAGCCATATTCCTTGTTAACAGTGCCAATTGTTGCTATGTACTCATGAGGCTAAACAGCAAGTATCTAGTGAGAAAGAAGTTGATATTTGAGAGAACGAAGGCGGCTTGAAGACACTGAACAGTTCTATTTTGACAAAGCCTCTTTCGTGAAACCATGTTGTACACATATTTCTGTGGTCGATCTATGCCAGAGTTAATCCACAAAATCACACCATCCTTTTGAAATATTGATTCTGCTCAGCTCACTACTACTGTGTCGGACCGTATACATGACAAAAACCTCAACTATGTAGTGAAACCATTCCTAAACTGCAGTGTTCTTGGCAAAACACATATGTATCCAGGGTGCCTACCAACCGGAAAAACCGTGAAAACCGGGAATTCTCAGGGAATTTGGATAATCTGGAAAAACTCAGGGAAAACTCAGGTGATTTGTGCTTATATCAGGGAAAATTATCTGCACTTCTACATAAAAGGAACTAATATCGCTATAATGCTGCCTCGTGTAAACAATGAGGACTGGCATTGCACGGATTGTTCATTGCGGCGCTACTTGTCCTCTCCTCGGCGACCGCTGGCCTTCAACGTTGTGCTGTCAAGTGGAGCATCCCAGCAAGGTGGCAAAAAGCTTTGCAGCGCCAGCAGCGCTTCCAATTTCGAAGGGTACTACGTCGAAAGCGAGCTTTCCCGCGCTTTCCCAGTACTGTGGCCGACGGCAGAGCGCGCGCTTTATACGGTTCACACGTGCGCTGTTCGACGGCCAGCGGCCCCCCTTGTTTTCCTGTGTTTTGAGTGGACAGCTCCAACGAGGCGGCAGAAAACGTGAGAACTGAGACCTTGCCAGAACTTGCGATGGTCCCAAATGAACTCTTCCTCCCTGCGCATCTCCTTGATGGAAGCGTCCATTTCTGCCGCAGGGGGTGCACGCACGCGATGCAGGCGGCACAGCTTTAGGAGAAAGGGAAATAGTTTCGCTCCTTTTCACAATCTACCGACGCTAGCAAGGCAATGAATTCTATCTGTACTTAGCTGCACCGTTTTGAACAGACTTAGTTTTATTGACTGCTGTGGTGCCGCAGGCAAGCTGTGTGCGACGTGTCAAGCATGACGGCCTTCAAGTGCACTTTCGTACAGGACTGGGCGAATGCGAAATATTGCGAGTTTGCAGCCTGGATTAGGCCCGTCGAAAGTAATCCAAACGTAGCGTACTGTGTGCTGTGCAGGAAGCAGTTTTCGCTCAGCAGCGTGGGAAGAACAGCAATGACAAGTCACGCTGAAAGTAAGAAGCACCGACTGGCCAATGCCGGAGCAGGGACACCTTCTGTAGCCTCATTTTTGACACCGCTGGTCACCGTTGTGACCAATGCCGGGCCAGTGCCATCAGTTTCTGCGCATCCTTCAAGTGCTTCAACTACTGCGACGGACGTCCTACCAAATCGTAAAGCAAGAGATATCTTTCAGCGTGACTTAGAGGTCATAAATGCTGAAGTGATGTGGTGCCTCAACGCTGTTATGACGCACACATCACTCCGTGCTGCCGCGGCATCGGCTTCTCTGTTCCGTTTGATGTTCCCATCATCAGCCACAGCCAAGAAATGCAGCTCGGCAAAGACGAGGTAGGATATACTATTGTATATGGCCTCGCACAATTCTTCAACGAGAACCTCATGTCGGAAGTAAGCCAAGCCTCCCATCTCGTCGTGGCATTTGCCGAATCGTTAAACGAAGTTGCACAAAAAGAGAAAATTGACGTGTTGGTTCGCTTTTGGTTGGATGCAGAGCAGAGCGTGAAAATGCGCTACTTGACGTCATGCTTTCTGGATCACACGCGGGTGGAAGAATTGGTGTTCGCTTTTAAAACTTCCACAGATGGACTTTCCTGATCAAAAATTCTTCAGATCTCAATGGATGGGCCAAACGTAAATATAAAATTTCTCTGTGAGATTAAACAAGAACTTTGTGAATCCAGCGACGGCCGTCGTATTCAAAGGTTGGTAGCTGTGGCCTTCATGTTGTGAACAGTGCTTTCAAAACCGGACACGCGGCAATAGGTTGGCAAGTCGTGGAATTTTTTCGTGCTTTGTACAACTTATTCAAATGTGTACGTGCCCGATGCGCTCAATACGCACGCATAACCGGGAGCCACATTTCCCCTGTGAAGTTTTTTTACTTTATAGCTCTTTCACTTGTACAAACTAAGGTTTCTATAATCTGCAGTTCATCTGAATAGACTTGCTGAGAGAGAATCGCACTTGTGATGCTAAAGTTCAGGTCCCATGCCGTTGTGGTTACTATCAGTAGATAGAAATATCTCACATTTAAAAATATTTGTTTACGCACATATCTTCCTTTTAGTTCGTATTTCAAAAACATTCAGTTGGATTCTCAGTTTGTTTGAGCATTTTTTTGAAGATAATCGATCTGTTATGCATTTTGTTAATCTCTCCCCCTTTTTTTAAAATGAAATAAACACTTATTACTATTACTATTACTTATTACTCTTACTATTGGAATAGGATTAAATTGTTGTTTTTATTTTTTAACATGCTTACTGGAGAGTGATACCATGAGGCGGCTTTGTGTCAGCTTGTTTTTGCATTAAACAAAGTACTATGTCACTCAGGGAAAACCTGGAAAACTCAGGGAATTTGTAAACGTCAACTTAGTAGACACCCTGATATCAGATGTCTTACATACTGTGAGCATACCAGCAGTTCATGTTTCTCGTCTGTATACAGACAATTTACTGTGTAAGAGCATAGGTTTCGGACATACTGTTTGGTCACATGATGGAAAGCCATTGCTTGCTTGGAAAGTGCTGTTTAAGATTTCACTGAAAATAATGAGCTGGTGGGTGGCACAAAAGCATTATACAGTTATGTACATGATGTCTCTACGGTATCAGAGGTTTGGCTGTACCTTTTGATTTACATTTCGTCTTTTGACTGCGTGGGTCGCCCAGAATGTGTTGACTTGCTAACTAGCTTGCTGAGTGTGTTTTTCTTTCTTTCTATGAATTTGTCATCTAGCACTCATGGAGGACATTGAAATGTACTGGCAAGATACCAAAATTACTTGTATGTTATAACCTGAGAGCTTGCTTTCCAGCTTGAAAATGAGGCGACAAGGAGAAATGTGAGCAGGCATACTAAGAACGTTATTGTTTCATAACTGCAGCTAAGAAACATGTTCACATAGAGAAGAAACACACAACACACGGATGGCTACTGCACTCACAGTTGACTTTATTGGTAATACGGCATGCTGAATATAAAGATGTTTTGCACCTGCGAGCCATAGAAAGAAGCATACAACTACGTGTCAGAGTGAAGCCAGAAACATCTTATCTTTTTGCCATGAAAAGGACAAATTTCGATGCGTACAGAGAAATTGATGCATCGCTAATGCAGTTATCGCCTCTTTTTCTTATGTGATGGGCCTCCAGGAGCTCTCATGTGGTTCGATCCTTGCTCTTGCCTAGAATTCTTGCGCTATCGAAATGCGGTGCACATTTACGGCATGACCCGCAGTTCGCAACCAAGTGCACATTTTCTTTGTTCTCTAAGTTTCTTTGGTACTCCTCCAGTCAGTTGTTGATACATCGGCCAGTTTGACCGGCATACATTTTTCCACACGTAAGTAGTAGTTTTTAGACCACTCCTGAAGTGCACTGTACATAGGGCATGGTGTGCTTTTTTTCATACCTCCTTATTCTTATCTCCCTTCCTGAGATACGAGGGCATCATCAGAGCCAAGAAAATGAGTGGCACCCCAAACCTGCTTGCAACCTTCATGTTATGCAACACTTTGTGTAGGTAGAGAGAAAATTTCGGTCAAAAGGTTCTGTCAGTTTTCCGGGTCTTTGGGTTCTTTGTGTGCGCCTCAATTTTTTCAGGAGGGTTTCAAAGACGACTGTCACGACTGACAAAGGGTAGCCCGAAGCCATAAATCTTGCCAATTGGTTCTCGAAGCTGGTCTGCATTTCATGAATGCGCTATTTCTCAAGCGCTGAGTCCAGGCACATGCTAGCTATGCCTCTTTTTGTCACTTTCAAATGAGTCGAATCGTATGGTAAGATTTCCTTTTGCACACGCAACAAATTTCAGTTTTTAAATCTACCCCTCGTATGTGAAAGCAATTCTTACCATACGATTCAGCTCGTTTAAAGCATATGATGAAGCCAAGAAAGTATATATGCGTAAACCGCTTTGTAAAGGAATTTGTCACTGAGCATTTAAATATTTAAATAATAAGGCTTTGTGTGTACATTTCCATTGAAGCAAATAGTGCATTGGCACCTCCAGTACTTGATAGCATTATAATTTCAGCTCTGTAAAATGCTTCCTTCTTATCTCATGATCTGTGTTGTAAGCAGATGAGATAGCAGGCCTATCTAACATGGTATTACTGTGTGCAGAATAAAGTCATGTCTCCTATTGAATTTTGCAGAACTCCTCAAGGACAGATTTATTACCTTAGCTCGTAAAGTATTTATAATTTGTGAAAGTGTTTTTGCACCAACCTAGGTTGCCTGTCATCTAGATTGGGCTGCTTGAAGATATGAGAATAACTCAATAAAATGTTGATAACAAGGAAGACAAAACGCTGCGCAGTTTTTCTGTTTAATCCTAGCTGTCCAACCAGTGTAATTCTACATGTGTTCTACGTTTTTTTTTCATATTAAGGGCTACACATGGCAGGATAATTCTTGATGTTGCAAGGAGATTGGCTTGCGGGGGACTGAATCTGAGGATTTTGAATTTCCTGGCAAAGGCCAGGCCTCCTGTTAGTTACTGTACTGATCCAGGCTAGCTTATGGTTTTATTCTGAATACTTTGATGTTTTTATTTATTTGTGCATTTATTGCAGTCATGGTTGGTGTTTTGAAATGATTCCGTGCTAGTTCACGGTCGGTTTGGTACCCCCGCTGACAGTTTTCATCTGTCATATTTTAGCTGCAAATCTTCTTGCAATCTTCTTGGAAGGTGAAGTTTCATGTCTCAGGCAGCCGTTTCTGAAGGGTAAGTCGGATAGAGTGCATTTTTATTGCACAGTTTCAACCTTCACTGGCCAGTCCATTAGTAGTATCCCTGACATTGCATGCATAGCTAGGGACAAACGTCTCGGAAGACGCGCAACTTGCGATATTGGCGTATGACTACGATGTGTTCCAACGGTCGCCTCATTTCATTAGCATGCATCGGAGAAGCCAAATCCAGCTTCCACCTCCGCAAGTGTATTCTCTAATCACCACCCGAAAACAAGGCTATGGACTTTGTTTGCTGCCCGGAGAACTGGGGAGCTTCTTGATAATAGTAATAATAATAATAATAATAACAATAATAATTGGTTTTGGGGGAAAGGAAATGGCGCAGTATCCGCCTCATATATCGGCGGACACCTGAACCGCGCCGTAAGGGAAGGGATGAAGGAGAGAGTGAAAGAAGAAAGAGGTGCCGTAGTGTAGGGCTCCGGAATAATTTCGACCACCTGGGGATCTATAACGTGCACTGACATCGCATAGCACACGGGCGCCTTAGCGTTTAATCTTCTTCCTCAATAGTCCCCCCATATATTTCGTGTTGCTGAGCCAAGCTCAAACGACGCCATGTTTATCTTCGGCAGTGGTCTCGATAGTGACGCACTGCAACCGTTGACGACTGTAGATATCCCGCGTCGTCGACGCTGATACGTTGCGCAATCGCAGTGAGATAAATTCGCTCTGGCTGTTGCGTGAGGACTCAGGAGTGGGGAAGAGCTGATTTGCGCCTGCGTTTGAAGAGTCGAAGGCCATCAGGTCAAGGTTGCGCTGGACTCTGCTGAGGGTATTCCCTGCTGGCTTACTGTAAGTGTGCTGCCGGCCGCGTCACCTGTTGTTGCCGGCGCCCGGATGTTTGCGTCTCGCTTGCGCGCAAACGCGTGCATATAGCTGACGCGAGACCGGACGTCTGAGGTCAGCGGGACCTGGTTTAGTTTTGCGGTGAAGTGTTGCGCCAGCCGTCCGCTGAACTAGGGGTTTGCCAGCCATTATCAGCCGACGGCTCAAGCATGGCGTTGATCTCTCAGAATAAACTTAATAAAAATTGCAGTATTTAATCAGCGAGTCAGTTTATTTAACGTACTAGTAAACAGCCGCGTTGGCCGAGGTCTGAAACGCAGAAAAAAAGAAAAAAAGGATGCCAAACGAAATAGGAAAACATGGTAAGAATTAGGCAATGTCAAAAGAACAGAGATGTAGGTGTCAGCTGCTTTACCGGAAAGTAATGAAAAACATCGTGGCAAAATGCACAACAGCACTTTCATCCGAAGGTCCCGCAAAAAACCGCATTTGGTAGTGGTGATAAACGGTTAAGTAAGTTGTACGCTGCACGCGAACAGTGCAGTATTTATGCAGGAAGCACTAGGATAATCAGCAGAGAAAAAAAAATAGAGGGCTTGAGAAAGTCAGCAATGATGAAAATATATAAAACTTGACTTTTGGCTGCAGTGAAAGACGCTTTGCCGCCGGAGCCGCTGTTTGTGGAAGAGTGGTTTTATCTTTTTTTTTATGGCCCGTGCTTACCCTCCCCCCTAACTTCCGCTAGCGATTGCCCGGATCTTTCTTGTACGGCTTGCAACGCGCTGCTTAGCCCTGTAAGTGCTTTAAAAGAAAAACAAAGAAAAACGAAGGTGTCATCGTTTTTATGGCTTCGTGGTCTGCTGTCGGCTATTGTTCTGGTTGGCCTAAATTCTTTCCTCGCTGACACCTTCGGCCACGTGTTAGGCAAGCACTGGGTGATATTCCAAGTCAAGTGCACATTGGACTCTCAGCACTCGTAGCGTTCCCTTCTCCTGTGTCGTGCATCGCTCTGTTTACGGAGATGTAGTAAAGCTTAATCATACTGAAATGCTCCTATAGTCGCCGACCTCATTTCATATTCTTTTTCTGGTTTTTCCATACCAAGTTCGTTGGACGCCTTCGAGACTTGGATATCATCCCCTAGATAAGGCGCCTTGTTTCATTGCTCGCTGACATGTTTTGATAATGATCACTTGTCTCATCGCAAATGCAGCTTGGTCAGAGAGCGCCATGCCTGATGTGGTTTTGGTCTGCTTGAGATGAGGTTGATGTCCAAAGTTTTCCAACCATTTCATCCGAGAGAAGGCGATCTCACCAGGCCATGCGAAAGCATGTGCTCCATGACAAACCGCTTCTGTGGCCGGTGGCATTGGAAATCGAATCCCGCACCTCCCGCATACGGGACATGTTTACAGCGACAGCTGTTAAGAGGAACGTTTCCACATTCTTCAGCGTCGTTGGCGTAACACAGCGCGTCACGAAGACTGGTCCGCATGCATTGGCGTCACGCATGACGTCACTCCAACGCACCACGCTGATTGGTCCGCATGCAGTGGCGTCATGCATGTCATTTGAGTTTCCGGTATGAAATTTCCGGCAAGGTATTTGCCCTTGCGGCCCGCGCTGCGTCGATGTTCTTCGGCGTAATAATAATAATAATAATGGGTTTTGGGGGAAAGGAAATGGCGCAGTATCTGTCTCATATATCGTTGGACACATGAACCGCTCCGTAGGGGAAGGAATGAAAGAGGGAGTGAAAGAAAAAGGTGCCGTAGTGGAGGGCTCCGGAATAATTTCGACCACCTGGGGATCTTTAACGTGCACAGACATCGCACAGCACACGGGCGCCTTAGCGTTTTTCCTCCATAAAAACGCAGCCGCCGCGGTCGGGTTCGAACCCGGGAACTCCGGATCAGTAGTCGAGCGCCCTAACCACTGAGCCACCGTGGCGGGTGTTCTTCGGCATGCTGTGAGCGATTTTCAGGAGAGCATTTTTTTTTTGCTCTTCAGTTCATTATTCCTGTTGGTTTGGTTTATGGGGATTTAACGTCCCGAAACTACTCAGGCTATGAGGGACGCCGTAGTGAAGGGCTCGGCAAATTTCGACCAACCGGGGTTCTTTAACATGCACTGACGTCGCACAGTACACCGGCCTCTAGAATTTTGCCTTCATCGAAATTCGACCGCCGCGGCCGGGATCTAAACCGCGTCTTCCGGGTCGGCAGCCGAGTGCCACAACCACTGAGCCACAGCGGGGGCTATCTCTGCAGGTTGTTCACTTTCACAATGTATGGAATTTTCGCTCTCGAAGTTTAGCACGCTCCCTGAGGGGCGCCGCAGTGGAAGTCGGCTGATTTCGTCGACGTGGGGCGTGTTAGCCTTGTCCATAGAGAAATAAAACATACATTTGATAAAACATCGCCGCCTTCTTTTCTTTTATGTTTTGCTCGGAAGGAATGCAGTCGTCGTTTGCGATTTGCTTTTCCCCGCTATAGGCACTGCGTAACTATAGAGCTAAAGTGTAACCGTGCGAAAGCGCCCGCAGCCAAGTCGTGCCGCTCAATTAACTAATCGCCAGCAACTCACTCGCCGATCAGCGAGAGCATTCGTTACTCTCGTTTTCCCGATTTCTCGTCGCGATTGTTTTGTTCTCTCGAGTCCAGTTTCAAGCGCCTTATCTGACGCAACGGAGCGGCCTCCAAATTTTCCGTTGGGGAGAGTTACTTGGCAAAACTCGGCAGCGGTTTGGCCGTTTTTTTTTTTTGGCTTCTATATTGCGTTACTTTCCCCGCTTTCGACAACGTATACGGGCGCGGCTCACCGGCACTGTTGGTCGTGCTGCTGCTTTTACGGGCTTTGCTTATTCAAATGTTGTTCTCTCTTTTTTATATATATCGCTACGGAAGTGAGAACATACAACGTAGCGGGCCCCGCCGCTGTGGCTCAGTGTTTAGGGCGCTCGGCTACTGATCCGGAGTTCCCGGGCTCGAACCCGACCTCAGTGGCCGCGTTCTTATGGAGGCGAAACGTTTTCGCCCCTGTGCTGTGCGATGTCAGTGCACGTTAAAGATCCCCAGGTGGTCGAAATTATTCCGGAGCCCTCCACTACGTCACCTCTCTCTTCCGTTCTTCTTTCACTCCCTCCTTTATCCTTATGGCGCGGTTTAGGTGTCCAATGATGTGAGACAGATACTGCGCCATTTCCTTTCCCCGAAAACCAATTATTAGTACAACGTAGCGGATTTTCGAAATCGCGACCACTCAGTCGCAGCTCTGTGCCGGTCACAGTATAGTACTTTAGCGTTCGTGGCATATTTCGACTATAATCGGTTTTTGCAGTCGTGCGGATTTCTTATCGCGCGTGAATGAAAGGGTGGGGGGGATGCGTGGAATGCCTTAAAGGAGCCAGTTGGGCACTGCAGTTCGAATAGAGAGAGGGGAGATATAGAGTGAAGCTTATGGGGAAAGGGGGAAGACCCTTCTTTACCTCTTACTGTTCGGTTGTCTATATACCCGTAATTCTTCTTGTTTTGTACTTTTAATCCTTGTTTTAATCCTTGTTTGGATACATTTTTTTTCTCCCCGCGGCAGTTTATATTCTCCAATCGGAGTTGCCGGCTCGACCGCATTTGGGCGGTTGCCGCCGCGGCTGACGCTTTGCTCGAAGGCCGGTGGACGCGCGTACGTGTAACGGTGTGCGTGCCTACCGCCCTGTGGGAAAAATAACGGTCGGCCTGCTGCAACGCGTCCGTGTGTCTCTCACGTTCTCCTATCTCTGTCGACATGTTTTGTTTTTGTTTTTCTATGAACGGCCGGCGTGTTCCGCCTATTCCGAGTCGTGCGTGTGTGTGGTGGAATAAAATTAAAAATAGGTTATTGCGCGGTATTTGCGGGGCGGGGAGAAAGTGGATTAAAGCGAGATACAGCCCTGCGCTCGCCGCCGCCGCTTTCCTTGACTTCGTTCACGCGCGGATTTAATTCTCCTCGAACGTGTCCTGTCCGTTTGTCGTTTCGTTCTCTTTTTTTTGGTTCACGTTTTTTGTTGTTTTAGTTCTTGTAACACATCACGCGGTGTCCGAGCTGAAGTCAATAGACAGTTTTCTTCGTTTTCTATAAGGACAATCTGATGTTTTGAATTGTGGCTTTACTCACCCCCTGCGCTTATCGTTGGGCTCCCGCCTAATTAATTCTTTTCCGCCTTTAATTTTTTTATTGTTTTGGCATAGATCATTCACTGCGGTGCAGTCTCTTCTTCCTTGTTCACTTTTGTAGGGCGCATTGGCCCGTATACCGTTTGACGGCTTCTTCGAACGTTCTTTGAACTCGCCGATTCGGCCGGGCCGGCCTGTGGGGCTGAAGACGTCGCGGTAGTCGCCCTCTCTCGCGGAGTCTTTAAAAATAGCGGATACCCAATTAGGAGGGCCACTACTCTTTTGCACCTTCGTGAGGAGGCTTGAAAAACGTCGGATAGAAATTTGATGGTCATGATTGGGATTTTATTGGCGCGAGGGCGCCTTGGCCGAAGAACGTAATGCCTGAAGTATTTTGTGCGCGCGCCGACGGCGGGTGGCCGGCGGCACTGGAGATAAACCCTTGCTTTTCCCGCGTTGTAGAAGTTTGATGGGTCGCGGTTCAGTCGGGTTTTCCTGAACCGGGCAGCATTTAGTAAACGGAGCGGGCAGAGACATATACTCAGATGGGCAGGGGAGATTAGGAAGTTTTTTGAGGATCGGGTCATTGGTACTTGGCACAGGATTGCACCTTGCACAGGATCGGCACTTGGCGGAGGGGTGATTTGACATGAGTGGGAGAGGCCGTTGTCCTGCAGTGGGCATAGCTGCAAAGGTGGTTATGACGATGATTAAAAATGGCCGTGAGGGTGCGTTCAGTTTCTTCTCAATGTGAACTTTCTGCGTGCAATTTTATTTGGGTACATGGCGGGCAGGAGTGTTTAGCAATATTCACGTGAAGATACGGAGACATGGCAGTATATCCGAAATCAAAATGAAAATTGGTTTGGGGAAAGGAAATCTGTCTCGCATATCGGCGGACACCTGAACCGCGCCGTAAGGGAAGTGATAAAGGAGGGATTGAGAGAAGAAAGGAAGAAAGAGGTGCCGTAGTGGAGGGCTCCGGAATAATTTCGACCAGCCGGGGATCTTTAACCTATTGCACTGACATCGCACAGCACACGGGCGCCTTAGCGTTTTGCCTCCATCTAAACGCAGCCGCCGCGGTCGGGTTCGAAGCCGGGAACTCCGGATCAGTAGTCGAGCGCGCTAACCACTGAGCCACCGCGGCGGGTTCACAGCACACTTTAGTTTACCTATTAGGCGTCCAAGACTTTGCGCCGCAATCCGAGGTGACCCTGCTGCTGAAAATAAACATTTCGCGTAAAAAAAAAACAGGAAACGTTTAAAGAGATTTCAAAAATAGAGAGCTTCTAT
Organism: Amblyomma americanum; assembly: GCF_052857255.1. Taxonomy (NCBI): domain Eukaryota; kingdom Metazoa; phylum Arthropoda; class Arachnida; order Ixodida; family Ixodidae; genus Amblyomma; species Amblyomma americanum. The sequence goes on from NC_135501.1 coordinate 158,444,362, forward strand.
CTCCGCCACTGTTCTTCGCTTCTCGTCCGAGCTTTGAATCGACCGGCGCCTCCAGCTACACAGCAAGGCGCGGCTGGGCTGCGGGGCATCTGTATAACCTCGGCGATTTTTTAATTCGTCCCTGTATGTATATACACTCCGGCCTATATATCGCTTCGCTCTTTTTCCTCATGGCGCCACTGCGATTTGATGGGTGGACCGTGACCCTCGCATATACGAACGGTTGACCGCAAAAAAACCTCCCTGCGCGCTCTGTCTCGAGTGAAGTGGAAAGCGAAAGAAAATCAACCGAGGAAAAAAAAAAAAAACTTGCGGCGGCGGCTTCGAGTTGAAACGAGGAAGCCAGATAGTGTATGGCCTTTCTGCCGGCCGGCCGTCCGGTGGCACGCCGTGTGTGTGTGTGTGGCGCGAACGGTCCGCACCGCTGTGTGCTTAATTCGTATTAATTTCTGGTTCGCGGTTTCGCTACTGCTGCGGGGGTCCAAGGACCCGGCGTTGCTTGCTGCGTTTGTCTTTTAAGCCTCGTTGCTGTGTTTGCTTCGTCTCTTGAAGGTGTGTGGCAAACCGCCGCAGTGCGATTCGGGGACAAGAATTTTTTTTTTTTTGGGGGGGGTGGGAGACATTCGTTCTCTATTGCTTCTATCCTCTCCTTCGTTTTTTTTTTTCCATGTGCCATTTGCATGCCTCAGCCTGGGCTTTATTTATTGGCTGGTTATCGGTTGGACAGTGCAGTTTGCAGTCCATTAATTCATCCGTTCCCGTGAAGGCTTGCGTCACTGGGCGAGCCCAGACGCGTGGTTTGCACGGGCCACCCATCTTTCTCGGGGAGAGGTAAGCTTCGCACTCCAGGGCAGGCCCCGGAGGTGCCACGTCACGTGATCTGCGTACCGGATAACTGTTGATCTTTTGAGCAAGCGCACTGCGCGACAGGCGCGTGGATCCATGGCCTGGACACCCTGAAGCCTAGAGCGGACTCTAAATCCAGGGGCCGCGAGTGGCGGGGCGCGTGAGTTGGTGGAGAGGGCGGACATTTGTTAGCCAGCGTGGGGAACTTATTGCACGTCCGTGGTGTGCGTTGTGGTGCTGCAAGGGTCGTCGACGGCGGAGCGCGCTGGGAAACTGGCGTACGAAACGGTTCTGGTCTGTGCACTTAATCTTCGGTTTGTTGGTCGGCTTAAGTGTTTACTGGCTTCGACGATAGGTGTCGCTGCCAGAAGGGAGAGTGTTAGAAGATGGGCACAAGGTGAGAAGATATGTAGAGAAGCGGCTGTGATATGCTTTAATAATTAATAATTGGTTTTTGGGGAAAGGAAATGGCGCAGTATCTGTCTCATATATCGTTGGACACCTGAACCGAACCGTAAGGGAAGGGATAAAGGAAGGAGTGAAAGAATAAAGGAAGTGAGAGGTGCCGTAGTGGAGGACTCGGGAATAATTTCGACCACCTGGGGATCTTTAACGTGCACTGACATCGCACAGCACACGGCGCCTTAGCGTTTTTTCCTCCATAAAAACGCTGCGTTTTTATGGAGGAAAAACGCTAGGCGCCCGTGTGCTGTGCGATGTCAGTGCACGTTAAAGATCCGCAGGTGGTCGAAATTATTCCGGAGCCCTCCACTACGACACCTCTTTCTTCCTTTCTTCTTTCACTCCCTACTTTATCCTTCCCTTACGGTGCGGTTCAGGTGTCCAACGATATATGAGACAGATACTGCGCCATTTCCTTTCCCCCTAAAAAACGAATTATTGTTATTATTATTAATCTAGACAAGGTAAGAAAACCGGCGGCACAGCCGTCACCATCACCGGCCATTTTGAGACGCAAAATGCGGTGACGCCGAGGCCGTTTTTTTTTTTTTTTTTAACGCAGGTATCTGAGGCTGTGCTCCACCACTCTGAAACATCAGAGTCCTTTTCGGTTTTTGACGTAATGAATTTCGATCGAATGGTCCACCGCGGTCGCTCATTGCTCATGGCGCTCGGCTGCTGACCCCAAAAGACGCGGGTTCAATCCCGCCCGCGGAGGTCGAATTTCGATGGAGGCGGAATTCTAGAGGCCCGTGTACTGTGCGATGTCAGTGCATCTTAAAGAACCCCAGGTGGTCGAAATTTCCGGAGCCCTGCACTACGGCGTCTCTCGTGGCCTGAGACGCTTTGGGACGTTAAACCCCCGTAAATCTGAAAACCAATTTCAATCGAATGGCGGGAAAGAAAGAAAGATGTTCAATTAAACTCAATTTCTTAGCAGCGAAGGCGTCTTTAGCTGCCCGAGCAAATGTCAACGTATCCAGAAAGAACCCGCCTATCGATTTCTGCTGATAGCATCCCCCCCCCCCCCCATTTTTTCCTTTTTTTTAATGTTCCCCGGGTAGCATGTTTCTCTGGTGTGGCGTCTTTCTGCGTGCGTGTCTTTTTAGCGCTAGGTACCATGTCGGCAGCTGCGTTTCCTTTTCTAAGTGTTGTACAGTCTTTGCCAAAAGTAGCCAGGCTGCATGGTTTGCTTCTCGTCCGTATAGTAGCGCCCTACCGGTCAGAGAGGTCTCGGAAGATGAGGACAAGCGTTCTCCTCGTCACATAGCGATTTAGAACTCGAAGGCTGGCATAACAGCTTCAGTATAGGACTGTGAAGCAAGCCGCGCAGCCTGGTGGTTACTTTTGGCAAAGACTACAACTTGATCGTGCATTTCATTCCATGCTCACCGGCTGATGCTCACGGGGAGCGCCAGTCCAGTCCGGTGTCGTCCTTGTCTTGCTATATCTACTAGAAACAAAAAAAAATTGTACAGTCCTCGTCATTGTAACAACAAACCCGAACGACACTCGGTTGCACAATGGAAAAGCAAACGCCATCCTTCCGCACGTCCATTATACGCACTCCGGGGGGTTCTCTTCTCAACCACTTTGCCTGGGATGAAAAGAAAGAAAGAAAGAAAAAAAACGCGGTAAGCGGTGGGCGGGGTAGAACGGATGGAACTGTGTCTGTTTGTGTGGGGCGTGGAAACGGGTCATGATCCCCCCCGCCGGTGTAACGGGGTCACGGGTCAACTTCTTTTTCTAATGCAAATAGCCTCGCTTCCCTCTCCCTGGCATTCAAAGCGGCCCAGCGCCACGGCAGCAGGAACAACGACCCCCCCCCCTTCCCGGCTGTCGGTTTCTTTGTGGTGAAGTTTCAAAGAGCCGACGTCGAAATAATCAGCCTCGGTTTAAAAATTGCGTGCACGGTGTTGAGGACAGCGCGAAACCGACGAGCCCGGAGTGCCTATAGCTGTCTTGTCTTCGCTGAGCCGCTGTACTAAGCAGGCATACCGCAATGCTCTCTTTGCTCTATTGTTTGTTTTATTGTAATTTGGTTGGTTTAATTTCCGCGGGTGACTACGCGAGTGCACACGAACTTACGTTAAGGTCGAACGAAGGCGAATCGGTATTTTGCTCCGAGGTTCAGAAAGGTCCCTCTATGCCGGGATGCTTAGATGGGCCGATCCTTCTAGGCGTCTCAGTCTGCGGCCCCATTAATGTTTATGTGGCGATATGTTGCGCGCCCGTGAGGGTTACGCGTAAACTGTTGAGGGAGGGAGGGGGTGGGGGGGCAATTAATTTCCTCAAGGAGTACTTTTTTTTCTCGAGCATTGTTGCGTTGTGTGTTTGTCGTGTGACCTATAGTAGGCGGATGCGGTAAACCAAAATGTACTGATTTCGTTCACATACACTTATGTCCGTTACGCGCATTTCGTTGCCTCAAAGTGTTCGATGTAAAGGAGCGTACCGAAGTCGGTGCTTAGAGTGGAATCAGGAGTGGGCTTTTTAAGAAATGAGAAAAAAAATGCGGCCACCGAGGGCATTAACATAGTTACTTGTCCTTAAAGGTGCACTTAAGAGTATTCTGATTTCGTCATTTTACGAAGGGAATCCGATCTACACGCTCCGAGCATTCTTAAAAACTTCGCATTATTGTCATGTGCTGCCGATTTCCCTATTAAATCAAATTAAGCTTCGCGGCTTCCATTTTTTATTTTTTTTTAACTCACCTCCGAAAGTCATCATTGCCTAAAGTCCTCGAACTTTAGGCAAAGTGGTGCCATTATGTTTTATTACTCGCCAGACGCAGTTTGTTCTTTCGTTGGTCATCCCAGACAGGAAGAGTTGCAAGCAACGTGAAAGACAACTATTAGTCGTGTTCGGGAGCCAGGCTTCATTTTTATTACTGTGTCGAAAGATTGTCGAAGACTGCACCTAATTAAGACGAGAATTTTAGACTCGCTGAGTATGTCCTCTTTCGTGTGAACCTGGTCTCTTTGCGCAAAAGCTCGTCGTAACTGCTTCTGTACATTAAAATAGGATTTGCCCGAAAACAGATTTCTTTATGAAGGTACAAAAAGCACGCTGTTCACTGATCCTTGGTGAGTAATTTTTGGCGGCGTGTTGCCTATTCGTCGCCTGCACCGGTTCTCAGCAGTCGACAACGGTATTAGTTGTCATGTACTGCTAGGGTAGTGGGAGCTACTGTGTCTCTTCGGGCCAAGACCTCTCGTAATTACAGTGCTAGCTTGTGGTGACGACATTTAACATCCTTCTCTAATTCTCTGACACATCTGTCTGTGGTTTCTATTGATAGTTCGGGTCAAGACCTAGAGAACTAGAGACCTGCACATTTCGCACTGCTCCAGCGCGCATGTTCTAGTTCATGCCTTTTGCCGCTAGGAACGGCAGCTACGGGTGGCTTGGCGCTGCAATTAACCTGTTGATCAAGATGGCGTCAGTATTTTACTTCAAGGATGTAATAGTTTCGTCATTTGTCTACGTTGTGAGTATCCATCATTAATCCATTGCCTAGCAAAGATGCCAGCAAAGTCTCACGCCTGGCATGCGCGCAAACAAAATATTCACCGCTAGGATTTGAAGAAATCTCATATTTGCATCGTTCATTACTAGGTTCAAAATAATAAGACATGGCAAATGTATAAGGAGGCAGTGAGAAGAGAGAAATCATTTGTCGAAAGCAGACGATGATGATCATGACAGACGATGGATGGATGGATGGATGGATGGACGGACGGACGGACGAACGGACGGACGGACCGACGGACCGACGACGGACGGACGGACGGACGGATGGATGGATGGATGGATGGATGGATGGATGGATACGGCTGAACCCTTTACATCGGGCGGTGGCTCAAGCCACCTAGCCATGTCTTGTGAAATTTTAATAATAATAATAATTGGTTTTGGGGGGAAAGGAAATGGCGCAGTATCTGTCTCATATCGTTGGACACCTGAACCGCGCCGTAAGGGAAGGGTAAAGGAGGGAGTGAAGAAGAAAGGAAGAGAGAGGTGCCGTAGTGGAGGGCTCCGGAATAACTTCGACCACCTGGGGATCTTTGACGCGCACTGACATCGCACAGCACACGGGCGCCTTAGCGTTTTTCCTCCATAAAGACGCAGCCGCCCCGGTCGGGTTCGAACCCTGGGAACTCCGGATCAGTAGTCGAGCGCCCTAACCACTGAGCCACCGCGGCGGGGGGTGAAATTTTACTCCTGTCTTGCTTTTAGCCACCAATCAGATAACCTTCGCTTGGTTACTTCTAACCTCTTAAAATCCACTTTCCCCTTCACTATCCCTAAACCCCATGCCTTGGGTAAGTCAGCCCCGCTGCTTTCCACTGTAGGGTGAAGCGAACAGGTCAACCGAGCGCCCTCAACGGCCAAATAGTTAACGAAAGTTAGCGCACGCAGTCCCATAGGACACCGTCAAATGTGCAGGTCTCTAGTTCCGTAGGTCTTGGTTCGAGTATGCTTATGACAGACGTCGGTAATTCTAGCTGCTTGAACGCTAATGAGGATGTGTCGCGTCACGCTATGCAGACCGCAGCGAAGCGAACGCTTTTCGCAGACTCCCAATTGAACCGACCTTGCGTTGCCCCCTATCGCCCGCTGTACGCAACAGCCGCCCAGATGACCAAGCAGAGTGGGTCACCGGTGCTGCGACGCGGCCGTTTTAGACAAAAGCGTTGGAAAGTCGGTAACAAAAGGCTGGGGACGACGGCCCTGGTTTGGCGGGGCCCGGTAAAGAACAGCAACAACAAAGATGGGAAGGGACGGAAAGGCTTAGTTGTGCATGGAGTCCAGTTGAAAAGGAAAGGGGACCGCTTTGGAAAAGACGTACACACGCAAATCGAAAACCGCTTTGTTTGCGGAGACGGCCGTCCCTAATTGAAAAGTCGTGTCTACGCTAAAACGTGTAGCGAGGGGACAGTCCGCGGCTCGTATAGCTATTGGCTTTGTGGGCGTGTACGTGAGCTCGCTCGGATCGCGCAATCGTATACGCTGTTGGCTGCGCGAGTTCTGTGTGGGCGTTTTCTTTGAAGCTTTCGCAAAAGCCGCCGTTTCGAGATTTAGGAGAAACAAACAAAGAATACACTGAGCAGATAGAGGCTATAGCTGGAAGGAGAAAGCGTAGTTTTGGTGCGTGTGTGTGTGTGTGTGGGGGGGGGGGGGGGGGGGGGGTAGGGCGTAGGATTTAGCGGTAAGTTTGCAGTGCACGTTATTTAAGCCGTGCATTGGCGAATGGGGTAGCGTAATCTGTGTTCCCGTTATATAGCGCCGTCTTACGCCGTAGGGATCCGACGCTAAGCCCGGTAACGCGCAGTAGCCCCCGTATTTACATGTGGCCATCAGTTTTAAGCGCCGGGGTGATTTAATCTGCTTCTACTGCGGGCAGTTGGAGCAGCGTCTCTATTCTTAACCCCACTCTGTTCTGTGGTTCAGTAATACCCCCCCCCCCCGCTTTTTTTTTTTCGAACTCGTTCTTGCCTTTCGCCATTGTGGCTAGCGCATAATTAAGACGGCGCGCCTTCGCTTACCGAATGCTTTATGGGTCCTAGAAATGCGCGCTCGGTGTGTTGCTTGCGACTGCTTTAATCCTTTCGTGATGCGGTCCTAGAGTAATTGAGTTTCGAGGCCTTTTATTTTTAGGCGAGTGCAGCCTTTCCTGCTAGGGCCAAATGTGTGGGATGGGAGGAATGGGGGGGGGGGGGGGGGGGTGAGTGAATTGCTGACGCACGGAAATGTAATTATCTCGGATGCGTTCGAACCGCCACGCATAATTGGTGGGAGTCTGGTGAAGTATATATGTTTATCCGGAAAGCGCGCGGTATACCGCTCCATTGTGTTCGACCGCGCTGTTTATGGTGCGGTCATGCGCGGATTCTTCTGTGCATGAGCGGTGTATATATATATATATATATATATATATATATATATATATATATATATATATATATATATATATATATATATATATATATGCGTGCAATTTTTCCTGCGGTCGTTCCTGACCAAAGCCAAATCCAGCGGCTTAATAATTAAGGAAGCTCGTAGTCGCTGAGTCGATATTTTTTATTTTTGCAGTTGCTCAAAGATATACTTAAGGTCGGTTGTTTCGGGCCCGAGCATGAGGAGATATCGGTGATGTATAGAGTCCATATATAATACGACAAACTAGCGAACAGAACACCGTCCGCGTACGTGTAGCTAGGGACGAAGTAACGTGATTTCGAAATTTACGACTGTGGTAAGGCCGGCAATTATGGGAGTCATAGCGACTCGAAGCTATCAGGTTCTGTTTTGTTTCGTTTTTGCTACCGGTAACAGTGCGCTGTGCCTTGTATAGGGACGGCAGAGCTGGAAATGATATGTTTCAGTTTGCGCACTGCCCTAGAAATTATTCATCAGCGCTATTTTTGCCATTCAATTTGTGAAACTTAGAGCGGGATTAGCTGAGTCATCGTCTATGCGAGTTTCTTAGAGAACACTTTATCCACTGCGGGAAAGCCGGGAAAATGTGGTGTCGTATTTGTCTTGCCTATTGTCGGGCCGAGAACGTGCATTCTGCAACGGCTGCACCGATATAACAGTGCGCTTTTTGCACTTCCTTATTAAATTTAGCGCGTGCGAATGTTTGTTGTATAGGCTCGTATATGTAAGCTTTCGAAGCATTTCTTCGAGGTTTGCGCCTCGAGGAGAGTCGTGCTATATTGCGATTGAATCCACATTTTCTGCGCCAAAAATATCCAAGCCAAGTACGAAACAACGTCTTCCCGGCATTCCTGCGCTCCTCATGGTGGGTGAGCTATCGCAGCGCCACTTTTACATCTATAGCCGATTTTGAGAAACTCTGTGCCTTTTTTTTATTTTCACAAGGCGGCTATATGACTTCGAAAGAGAGTGAACAAAACGGCTACAAGTTCGCTCGCAGCAGACGACAGAACAGCGAAGGAGTGTTCAGCGAGCTGCGTTCGCACTGGGTCAGCGACTACGTCGGCGTCTTCCCACCTTGGCGTCGTGCCAAAGGAAACGGAGACGCGAATTTGCTTAAAGAGGAAGAGCTTTATGTACAAAAAGTTAGATTTTCCGGATTCAGGACAAGAGGGTGCTGGTACGTGGTGGTTTGCCCTAGAGCAAATGTTCCTCACATCCCCCCGCCCCCCCACACACATTGTCCCTGTGTTCGGACGTCACCTGCCTAGTGGCGGGACAGGGCCAGGAGGACTGGTCAAGGTCGAAGGGCAGCTTGGTGCGGGTTTGTTAGATGGGTCCCGAGTTGTGGTGTGGCCGTGGGGTGAATAAAACACAACAGAGCTGCCTGGCACACACGGGCGGCATACACACGGAATACGCGGCATAAACAAAGTTCTTGCGCGGTTGGCGCCTTACTGCTTGGTCTCTCTTTCTGGTCGAGATGGCGCAGACAATTATAAACCCGTGACACTCGGGCCTGTTCACTGTGGCTTCGTTGTGGCTCAGGTGCGCTGTTGTGCCTGAAGGCACAACAGCACCCCTGACTTGGGGTGGTTGTGTGTACACCCCCCTTTGATGTCAGAGCCCGATAAACCAAAAGAGAAACAATTGACGAGATATAGTACGAGAGTAAATTATTTAAAGTATACTGCGGCATCAGCTTATCAGTTCTGCAGTTCAAAGGCCTTGTGCACGTTATTAGGTTAAAAAAATGGAGGTAATGTTCGTTACCACGGCACAAATAAAGACATTATTATTAACTTTGTTTTCCGGGTTAGTCAAGTCTGGTTGGGAACTTGTCTGTACATAGTTACAAGTTAACAAACAAAAACGTCATCGACGTCGTTGTAAGAACTAAGAAACTGCTTCACGCATCTGTACGTCACGGTCCTGGCAGCAGCAGCAGACCTAGTTTGCGAGTTCGCCGAGGTTATTTTCGGTCTCGGCTTTACGGGAGCGTAAAATCACTCGTGTTTCGACATCCAACGCTGGGAGAAGAAAAAAAAGCTACAAAATACGTGGAAGATGGCCGCTTTGACTAAGGGATTAATTGCTTGCGCAGCGCTGTAGGGAGCGCCGCGTTCGCGAGAGACAAAGCAGTCCGTCCTGGTTTCTTTTTTTTATTTCCACGCTCAAACGACCGAACGTTATTCGACTCCATGGAGTGGAACAGAGGCCGTTCGCAGACGGCCGTCTGCTTTTAACGAGAGCGTGAACAATTTTGTCTCCGCTCTAGTCGGTTTTTCTTTTTATTTACTGTGGGCAGGTGTCTTCGCCTTGTTCTTTCGTTTGGCGCCTGTGTTGAGACCGCTGCCAGTCACACGAAGCAGACACAGCGAAGGAAGTTGCATTTGTTCACGGGCGGGGTGGTAGTCTGTTTTTTATTTATTTATTTATTTATTCATTTATGGCAAATGCATGCGAAAGCCTTGCCTAAACGTTTCTGCCGGGGCCGGCATGTTGTTGTTGGACACGCAAGCGAAACTGGCTCGACGCTGCTGCTTTCTAACTCAATTCATTTTCTTTTGTTTGCTTTGCTATCTATTTATTTTTTTACAAATCTCGTTTTTTTTTTCGTGAATGCGCGTGCGCTGGACGACTCTTGGCGCAGCAGACGAAGCGCAGTTCTCTGGTAATGCGCAGACGACACAGTGTGTATACTATACGGCGCGCTCGTCGTCTGCTTGGTTTTTTTTTTCTTCTTTCCTTTTCAAGATGGCCGTCCCGTGACCCGTGGCGCCACGCAGCGACACTGTAGGACAGGGCCTGACGAGTCAGCTCGTGGTTTTAACTGGCCCCTAAGAAGACAGAAGGAGTACCGCTGGGAAGGTCTTTAGAAAATGGTGCGTAGCGTTGGATGAAAGGAAAATGAGTGCCAGTGGGCTGCGCGGGTCGGCGAGTGCAGGTGGCCGGGTACAGTAATGGCGGCTGCCCTAGTAATTGCTAGCAGACGACACGGCTTGCTTGCACGGCTCGACGCGCGCGCGCTCTGGCGCAGATAAAAAAAAAAAAACACCTGGAAAACGTTTTCGCCAAGCTGTAATGTAAGGCGAGACAAAGCACGTGACGCGGGCTTTTGAAGATTGTAGAGGCTATATTGTTCGCGCGCTTCGTGTATAAGCCGCAGTTTGGCAGCCTCTAGAAATCGCGTGCGCGCGTCTTCTAAAAATGGGAGCGTGACTGGCCAAATTTAGCGGGCGACACTTTCGGGGCTGCGCGCGCTACGCGCTGTCGCGGCTCTAATTGGTGTTCGAGGTGGTCTTCGCTCTATATATTTTTCCCTAACGACGGGGGGGTTCTTGTATCGCATCGCGGCAGCTTTTGAAAGCTTTCTTCTTATATTTTCTGTTTTAAGAACTCCGTCCCTCCGCGTCGGCTTTTTAAGATACGTGATTCTGTATAGCGGACGGTCAGCTGCTTGGGGTGCTCCCTGCTATGTCAGTTTTGCAAGCTACCCGCTTGTATATTCTTTTTTTTTTTGTAGCTCGTCTTTCTGTCACAGCCGGAAAGCTTATCTGATGCATCTCAGCAACTCTACGAAAGCAGGATTCCTTGCGGATTCTTTGAATTTTTGCACTTGGATATCGTGTATTTACCTACCCTTCTTAAAGGGACACGGTGATAAATTGATGTCGGCCCGCATCGATAGACCGCGGCTTCAGTAGGGACAGCTGTGGAACCCATATGTTGCTCTTCCCGAGCAACCTGTCGTCACAAATCATTATTTTAACTGCCACCTGCCTCCCATTGGCTACATCTGGCGTGACGCTGCTCCGAATTTACCCGGGCTAACTCGAGTAATCTCAGGTTAGTTCGGAGCACAAGAGAAAATGATAAGATTCTTGCTAGAGGTTGGTACGTATGGTGTAGGGCTTTCGCGCTAATAAACCTGCGTACCGGTGCCCAGGCGCAGTTCACATTGCTGTAAATATGGATCTTCTCGAAGGTGCCTAATGGATATTTTGAGGGTTTTTGTTGAGGTGTGGGAAAGTTCAGTTGTGCAGGTATTAGGGGGATTTACCCAAGGTGGAGTACGGTTCCGTGACTGAACTGAAATTGCGAGGGATGTTCCGAAAGTATGATCGTCATTTATTTTCACACGGAAACTTCATTGGCCCCCCAAAATACACTTTGCGCTATTTCTGACATAGTCGTGACCGACATTGAGACATATGTCGTAGCGTGCAATGAGTTTGAAGAAACCACTCTGGTAAAACTCGGTACCCTGCGATGCAAGGAATTGTGTCACAGCCATTCTCTATACCTCAGCATTGTTTTGGAAGTGACGTCCCGAGAGTGCGGCTTTCATTGCAGGGAACAGGTGAAAAGTCTGACGGGGCAAGATCGGGGCTCTAGGCCGGGTGATCCAATCTCTCCCATCCGAAGCGACCAATCTGATCTTGTGAGAGCCTTGCTGTGTGTGGATTTGCGCTGTCGTCCGAGAGCACGACGCCTTCACTCGAGAGCCGTTGTCTCTTTCGCGGAATGGCGGACCTGAGTTTGGTGAGGGTGGCATGCCGCATTGATGGTCCCTTCATGGAGGAGATCAAGGAGAATCGCACACCTTGCGTACCAGAACACTCTGGCCACAACATTTCCTGCGGAGGGTGACGCTTTGACGACCAACCATTTGACGAAACGTGACCTGTCTTCACCGTGCATGATCTGTAGACGTTCGCGGATGACAGACACACTATTCCCACGTGCGCATTCACATCACATCGGATAACAACACGCACTTCCATTGGCGACCGCGTTGTCAGCACGCGTCTGCCTGCCATCGTGGTCTGTACTCGAATAACCCCGGGCACGCCGGTCTGCTGCTACTCTTTCTTCTTCGGCACTCTGCGCATGCGTCATTCCTCTTCCGCTGAAGCTCCTTCCGTCGTTGAACCAGCGACGGGTGTGGATTCTTATCGCGATTGTTTGTTTCAACAGGTGTACCATCTGCTCCTTAAAAAACAATGACGAAACTTACTTTCGGAACGTCCCTCCTTCTAGGCAGTAACTTAAGCTAGCAAGTTGGTTGGGGGGGGGAGGGGGGTACACGTTCATGTTCTAAAAGAAATATATCCTCGTTGATCCGGTGTAGGTATGGAAAATAGGTGCACTTTCTCCTAAGTAGCACAGCAGTCGCTGTCCATATAGTGCAGTGATGTTGATGATGAAAAACATTCTTTTTTTTGAAGCCTTTAAAAGCGTCAGTAGGACCCTATTTCGGATCTACATTGGCCGATGTGGTGGCAACTAAAGGCCCTTGCGACCATACATTTGTGGCGGTCAGGGGCTCCAATGCGCAGGGCGGCCTCCTACTATATTGGGATTAATATTGCATTGGCATGCCCAGATGGTGTGTTACAGAGTGGCTATTTTGCCACAAACATAGACATTCCGGGTTGTATTGTTCGTGGTTACCATGTATATATGGTTAGAGCTTGTGGCGTTTGATGACTATGTCGGTTTGGATTCTTCTGTATAACATCTCTTTAGAGAATGATTTGGCACGATGCGGGAATAGTTGTCTTTCTGGCCTGTATGTAGTGCCGGAGGATTTCGAAATAGCTGACATCAGAGGGATCTGCCCGTGTCAGAATACCCGTTCACTGTGCGTTGTGCCGAGCGAATGACCCGAACTTAGCTGGAACGGCATAGAGCCAAGGCCTAAGACTGACACGGACGTGTCTCCATCGAGACTATGTACCGGACATCCAGCAGGAAAATGATGATTGTTTTAAATGCTGATCATTTAAAAATCAGTAAATGAATAAGAGGGAAATTTATGCGTGCCGGAATAGGACATCCGTGTCCCGGAGCGGAAAATAATTACCGGACAGCCCGGCCGCGTCCGTTCGTCGCTTTGAGCGAGCTTCCTGGTTGTGCTCGTCTGCCATCTCGCACGACGCGCTAATGCAGTGGCCGCCATTTTGTTTTTCGTTATTTTCCCCTTGCCGAGACGCCGTGTAGTTTTTGAACAAGCCACAGACTCGCACCGCCTCTGTGTGTATTCTACATACGAAGCGCCTGGAGCGCTACATTTAAACCCAGACAGAGTGGCGACGGTAGTGGAAAAGGAAGCAAGTCCGCGTGTGTAGAGCGCCGACTAAAAATGGCCACTGTCCGGCCGCGAAAGCAGACGACGACAAGCGCGTCGTCTGCTCCGGGCGTCGTTGGAGGCGCTTCTGTTTTGTGTTCGTTTTGCGCGGGAACCGCAAAGTTCGCAGAGGGGCGAGCAAAAAGCAGACGACGACGGGAAGAGCGAGCAGACTACGCATTCCCCGAAGCAGCAGCAGACGGCGACGACTTCGTGACTGCGCATGCGTCGTGCAGTTCAGAGGACGGCGCGGCTTCTTGGCTTTTCCTTCTATGTGTGTTTGCACTCTTTGGCACCTTCACGGCGGCGCGCTTTCGTCTCCTTCCCGGTGGCGACGTTTGTTTTAAGCACTGCACTTAGTTTTGTGTGGGTGCTTTTCTTTTGCCATTTTTTCGTTGTACGGGAGGGAAAAAGCGTGAGTCTTCGGAAGTTTCTTTTGTTGTGAAGTTTCGCGGTTGAATGTCTCTGTAGTCTCGAGACCGTTCGCCGCCGCATGTCGACAGCGCGGACCGCTTTGGCTGCATCACTGCCTTTTCTTTTTCCCGAAGTAGAGAAAAACGGAGTAAAAGCTTGTTACTGAGACTGATTGTGAGGAGTAAAAGGTGAAAATGCCCCCTTTTTTTTTGTTAGGGAGAGATGGCTGCGAGTTTAACCAGGCGTAATTTTCGGTTGGATACCCTGCACTTCGGGTGTGGGGAGGAAAGGCGCGAAAGAGAAAGGAGAGAGGGAGAGAGAAGAGGGAAGGAAAGTTAACTTTGTCGCGTTCACGAGGCATGACCGTGGTCATGGGTCTGTCTTGGTTTTTAAAAAAAAAGAAGAAACGTGTGCAGAAAAAACGCGGTCCTCAAGACTGCGGTTTTCAGTTGGGCAACTGTGGAAGTCTTGTCGCTGTCTTCACCCTGAGGCGGGCGGAAATTCTAGCTGCGTCCTTTTTCGCTTTCTTGATTTGGTCCCAACTATAACCTGACCCAAGTTCGCGTCACGCCTCGTTATACGTGGCTTATCAGAGGAGGAGCACACCAGCTTCAGCTTCCAACAGCTGCGTTCTCTGAAACCACTCTTCCTCTAAAGGTGGATTCACACGACAGACCAGTGGCTATCAAGCAGCTGCGCTCTTATAGAAAGGGCTCATGCGCGCCCTTGTAACGAGAGCAAGGTCCATTGTGTAATTATAACTGTAGCAATAGAAAGTTGCACGTGTACCGGATTACCGGGCGCTTCCTGTGGCTTCCAGCAGTGGCATGGGCGGGGGTCAAACGGAGCCAGCGCAGCAGGCGTCTGGTAATCCTGTTGGCTGTGCTAAAACTCTCTGTTGTCGCTCACTGAACGGTCATATCTGAAAAAGCGCGTTCTCGAGGTTGTAGTGTGTACGATGCGACTGGGAGTGAACTCTGTGTAGTATACCTACTGGCTGCGTTCCGCTTCGAGCGTTCATACCACTGCTGTGCGGGCACAGGCGGATATGTTGGCAGCTTTTGGACGGGGTGGTTGGCAGAGGCGGTTCTACTTGCAATGTGCACATTTGCTAAGTTCTTTAGCAAAAAAAAAAGTTTTAAAAAGGTTCGAAAGGGGGGAGGGGGATTTGATTTTGCCATAGAAAATTCCTCGCGGGCGCCCCCTCCCCCCAGCCTTCCCTCTACCTCCTGAAAGGAGTATATACACCAGATTTTCTTTGCTTGCTTTGTTCTTCGTAGCGATGCGCGACACGTTGGTACACGTGGAGATTACCCCGTGATATTCGCCTACGATCACTAAATAATTTGTAATTGAATTTTTTCTCTCGTGCTGCTTCTGTTTAGAGAGCCGAACAATGGCTGTGACATCGACTGTCAGTAGAGGTCACGTGAGGCATAAAAAAAACTACGATGTAATCGCTAATCGCTGCTGCATCTTTTTAACTCCATACAACATTAAAGAATGGGGGTGGAGCGCATTTGGCCGGTTAATTCTCTTAGATCATGAATGGCAGGTTACCAATATCCGTGAAGAGAAAAGTATACAACAGCTTTATTTTTTCCGGTACTCACCTACGGGGCAGAAATGTGGAAACTAACGAAAAAGGTTTGACTTTAATTGAGGACTACACAGCGAACTATGGAAAGGAAAATGATAGATGCAACGTTAGGGGACAAGAAAATGACAGAGTGGATGACATCCTAGTCGCAATCAGGAAGAAGAAATGGGCGTGAGCAGGGCATGTGATGCGAAGGCAATACAACCGCTGGTCTGTAAGGGTAGCGGAGTGAATTCCGAGAGAAGGCAAGCGTAGCAGGGGGCGGCAGAAAGCTAGGTGGGCACCGCAGCTGGCAAAAGACAGGGTTAAATGGTGAGGTATGGGAGAGGGCTTTGTCCAGCAGTGGGCGTAGCCAGGTTGATGACGATGATGATATTTTCACAGCTTAACGCCCGGTGTAACGTCCAGGCTTTGGGTGCGATTTGTGCGCTGCGGTCAAGCGAACTCAGCGTCGCCTTTTTGAGGCAGGCCGCTTAATAAGAGCTTCGCTAAAGGGCGTAACGTAGCGCGATTTCTGAGATTTTTGCGTTATCAGTCAGCATTTTGTTGGCATTGCAATATGTGTCTAGCTTTTCGTAGGGTTTGCTACCTGCTATATACATCACCCTGTTTACAGCAAGGAAGTTGAAGAACTTGGAAGCGGGAAGCGAGGAGTTCTGAAAAGGGAAACATGAGACGCGGCGTGGACTGTACGTCGATTTGCAGCTTTTGCGCATAGCAGGGGCATGAGATTGCACTGTGTTGATCGAATTGCGCTGTTTGATGTAGCACTGTCATCTTCTTTTCATTTTTGTCACTCCTTATGACTGACCACGCGGACGCCCTCATTAGCGTATGCAGCTTTAAACAGCGCATCTGGGAGGAGCGGCGTAACGAGGCCTCCGTGCGCCAGGTGTGTTAAGCATCGATCGCTCCGTCTACGGGTGAGGTGGGCTGAATGAGAGGTGAGGTTGCGTCACCGCTTGTTAATTGCGCGCCGTGATTAGTTCGCCCGGAATGCGGCCGGGCCAATGTGGGGCTGCGTAGGAGCGCCCACCCGGGCCGTTGACGCCCGGGCCTCTATACTGTACCCTTGCCACCATACACGCCACCGTGGTGATGTCAAGGGCGCGGTGGCTTATGCACTGTGGCTTTGACCAATTTTGGCGCTGCACGTTCCCTATCACCCCGCCGGCATGTACTGGATCGAGCTTATACGGTCTCCTAGCTTCTTTCCTGTATATTGTGGCCGCGATATAGTCGGATACAACTCAAGAGCGCAGCGGCTCTTCCCCGTCAAACGACCCCCTTCCAGCCAATGGCGTCGGCCGATTCTCATGAACAGTGTGATAGTGCAGGAAGTGGCCTGACACTGGCCTGAGGATAGTATCCCCTTCCATCTGCCATTGCCTGCTTTGTCACTCTAGCAGCGTCGTGAGAATCGGCCGACGCCATTGGCTGGAAGGAGGTCCTTTGACGGGGAAAAGCCGCTTTTTTTCTTGAATGCTATTCGACTATAGCGTCCTGTGAGACCCAGCGGTTTTGTGTGGCTGCAATTTTACTTTTTTATTTATTTATTTTTTTGCAAGTGTAGCGTGTGCTCAGTTACCGTTGTCTGTGGCTGCAGAGCACATGTGTGAAAACTGTAAGAATCCGGAAAGTGATCCTTCGCTCACTTGCTGTGACTGGTGGAATGTTTTGAGATTCTGTTTGGCGATGCTGATGTTTTGACAGGCTGGAAAAGAGCTGTACTTTTTTTTTTCTTGGAGGGTATAAAAAGCACAGTGCCCGAGCACTCGCGCATGGTACTGAAAAGCAGATAGCCGGCGTGCTATGTGATTTTCCGCGTGCTATTAATACTAGCACATTGTACTGGTCAGTGCACAGAGCACGTTCTCTGACGTCGTTGAGCGCTGATCGGACTAATATGCGGTGATGTGCGCGACGTGTCGGGAATGTAGACTCGAAGGCTAGCACGGCTGTGGAAAATTTTTACTCCACAGGACTTCAGACTCAGAAGTAATCATTCCACACTCCTTTTGATGCATATTTGGCTCCATTATCCAAACGATTGTTTAACTTGCGAATCAGCTTTCGGACGCAGTGGTCATAGAAGTATCCCACCTACCGTGTTAGATATAATCGAAGCTCGTTATAACGAAACGGTTTATAAGCAAATAATGCATATAACGACTAAATGACGATTACCCTTGGAAGCAGGGTCAACACGGGCTATAGCGAAGTAATCGCTTGGCCCCTTGAAGTTCGTTATAACGAGATTCAACGTATGACTGTTCGTTTAAACTCCGTTATCGGTGAATGGTTTTCCAGCGAGATGCTTCTTCGGATGAACAAACGAGTGAAAATAACTTAGCGCGAGGTCCGGGCAGTGCGGGGCACTCTCCACAGTCTTCCACTTGAATCTCGCTAGAAGCGAAGTGCTGGCGTGTGCGCTATGGGCGAGTACGCTGTCATGGAGATGGCGCACGCCACTTGTAAGCAGTTCTAATCCGCTTGCTTTAAATGCACTCACATAAATGTTCCATGGTTTCTCAGTATGCAGCACAGTTAATTACGGTAACCAGGAGGCATGGAGTTCGTGTTCGTGGCATATTCGAGCGAACTTGATTTTTGATATTTCGAATAAGATCTTCAGTGAAAACAGACGGGCTTCCGTTCGTTTTTTCGTCATGATCGTCGGCTGTGACTTCCGAGAATTCATACCACCGCTGCCACATTCGGGTTATACTTAATATTGCATCTATCGGAACTTTACTGCGTCTTAGTATGATTAATATTGCTAGACAATAACAATATGATCATAAACAGCGCAGGTCAGTCTAATAGTAATAATAATAATTGGTTTTGGGAAAAAGGAAATGGCGCAGTATCTGTCTCGTATATCGTTGGACACCTGAACCGCGCCGTAAGGGAAGGGATAAAGGAGAGAGTGAAGGAAGAAGGGTAGAAAGAGGTGCCATAGTCGAGGGCTCCGGGGTAATTTCGACCACCTGGGGATCTTTGAAGTGCACTGACATCGTACAGCACACGGGCGCCTTTTCCGCTTCGCCTCCATGGAAAGCGGCCGCCGCGGTCGGGTTCGAACCCGGGAACTCCGTATAATTAGCCGAGCGCCCTAACCACTGAGCCACCGCGGCGGGTACGCAGGTCAGGCTGCGAATCGGCGCAGCGGAATTTCAGTTCGCTTCATCGCGCCTTTTCACACGAAGTATAAGCGATACATTTCCACTGTTATGCGTTTCGTTTAACGATTGCAAAGCCTGGTGGGTTGCTGCGTTTTACTGCCGAGAAATAAGTTTGTTCGTAAACACCAGGTGGCGCCACTGCGGCTCATAATCTCGTTGCGTTTACAGATGTTGAGCCAGAATTGCGGATGTGACACACACCGTGTAAGGTCCCGCTTAGTGCTTGCCTGAATAACGCACTACGTGTGTGCGATGTATTCTATATAAAGCCCCGCATATTAACGCGGGGTGCGCTTGTCAGAGACTACGGGGCAGTGGAGGTGTGTGTGTAAGTGCTTGCTACTTCGTCGTATGTATGTTAAGTGTGGTTTGCATTCACTTCGACAGGCGTCGTTGTCCGTGCTTTCTAAGCCACTTACAACTCGACCTGCGGGAAAGTCGCAGAGGCCGCATATTTCGTAACTGGTTCGCCGGGTTCGAGTTTACTTATACGCACGTTACGCTTCCGCCACACTGGTGTTCCGTGTGGCGGTTTGGAAGGCCCCACTTTTTGGGCACCGTAGCTCGCAGTTCCTTTTCCCGTGCCAAGAGGAAAGTGGATGGACGGGCGCATTTTCCGAAAATGTCGAGCGCCTATTCGAAAGCCTTCACATTTGGCAGCTTGTAGAGTATACTTTTGATCTTTATACTTCCGAACGCCGCTGGAGCTGGCCTGTTTGTAACCCCGCGCCCGAAAAAAAAAAATTGGTGAATGCGTTCGAAAAAGCTGGGAAGTGATGGAAAACAAAAACAACAACAAACTAAGCAAGACGTTCAAACGCGTGCGGTATAAAGCCGGAAAGGACTGGGAAAAAGTCTGAAGCGTTTACCTGGGAAAAGCTATACAGGAAGATAATCAAAGCCCCGCTGGCCAAGCGCCTGCTGGGGTGACACTGCCAAGCGTTCGTTGGTCCGAAGCGCGCCGCTACGTAATTTTCGGCACACATATAGGGGTGAACACAATCACCTGCTGTGGCAGTGCTAGAAGCGGACGTTAATGGCTCGCCCCGGGTGTTTAGTTCACCGCTCCCAAATAACACCCTGTATAGCGTTTGTGCGGACCACCAAATTCTGCGTCCAGCTTCCCTGGCCATATGTGGTCTTGGCGTGGCGCTGTGAACGTTTTGTTCCGTCTCTGCCACACTAATTTCTTCCCGGCTGTGTCCGTATATGATGCATAATACGTATGCAGACTCGGGATACGCCTATCGGAAACCGTACCCCCAGATGAAGGGAGGAGGCTTCCTGATACGCTTTCTCCAATAGCTTCCTTCTGTACTTGTTGCGTGCTACGCGGGGACGGACCTTTTGTGTTGCCGAAGTCGCCTCGTATACGTCCTCGTTTAAAAAGAAATATATGTACTTGACGCGGGACAAGGATCCTGATTCCAACGGACGCCGGGCTTCTGCTCCACCGGGACGTATACTGCGCGAATGCGAAGTGCCCGTAGCTTCCGAGCGCTTTCGCGTGTCTGCGTGTATGGCGCCGAGGAGGCCTGCAGGTATACACGCATCCGCGCTCACAGCGAAAGCGCGTAGCTCTCCTCTGCTGATGACCTCAAAAAACGTGTGCCGCTTCTCGGCGCGCGGATGCGCCAACATGGACCACCGTCGTCCGACGGCTTCTTCGCGGCTCCTCCTGGTGTGTGTTTCCGATTTGGGAAGCGCGCACCAGGAAAGTGCGCGCGCTCTGCCGGACAACCCCCCGCCCCCCTCAGCACCTCCTGCTAGTAGCACTTCTTACCTACACGTGTGAGTGTTTGTGTGTGGAGCGGGGCCCGGTTGGGGCGTTCTCTGTGTGTATGCGTGCCAAAAAGCCGGCGCGCACCACGTGGTCATCTTTGGTACTCTTTGGTGCTTTGTTTGTGTTTGTTTTCTTAGCGCTGCCGTCTTGTTCGCCGGGGTTTTGCTTTTTTGTTTTGTTTTTGCCAGTGGGCCGTATACACAGCCAGACTTTTCTCTCTCAGTCTTGGGTCGCAGTCATTTCTTTTGTTTTCATTTCGGCACGCGAGCCCCTTTCACCGTCATTGTCCCGTCGGGCCCGTTCTTGTCATGGCACGAACAATCGACGCTACAGGTAGGCTGCGGGCGATGCTATACTCTCGCTTGATGGTGCGTTTGTGGCGACTTCTTAAACGTTGTGGTTCGCTGCCGACGTATATGCGCGACCCGCGCTTTGGGAAGAAAACGTTGGAGGGGGTTTTGTTATACTCTGTCTCGCGTGTATTCTTTACTTCAGAAAACGGGACTGACTATTGGTCCTGTGTTCCCCTTTTGCCGTCAGAACCTTTTTTTGTTTCGTTTTGACGGCGCGTTGTTATTGTCCGCCCCGAGCTTACGGGTGGAGTGATACTTGTATTGTTTCCCCCGCTGTATATAACCCGTGTTACTTCAAGCCCGTTGTGCGAGGGCGTTTGGTGTAACGACCACTCGGCGGGACTTCGGTGTATGGTTGACCCCTTTGTACGCGCCACGGACGCAAGCTGGAAGGCGCGTCTGCGGTGTGTTGGCTCGAGAAAAGAAAAATAAATAAAAATAACACGAGGAAACTCGGAGTGGCTTGCTTTGGGCTCGTTTGGGTTACGTAGTACCTACCATCTGATGCTCGCGCGCGTTATAGTGACTGCGTTTTGGCGGGAAGGAAATGGAAGTGCATGGGCTTCGCGCCTCGCTTTCCCGTTATGGGGCAGCGGGGAGACGATGAGAACTGTTAACAGCCTCTTTGGACGCGCTTGTGTCAGTTCCGTCGCTACAGAGCGCGCAGTTTTCCGAGGGAAGGAATTGGCCCCCGTAGCTCCGTGCGCTGGGTTAGTTATCGCCCAGCTAGTTAACGCCCGGCTCTTTTAGCGAGGTGACGGTTAGCGTCGAAGATCCTAGTGGCGACAAGCGGTGGAATGCGGGGCTGTGCGCTGGTTCACACCCGGATGCGATGCGTGAAAGAGGTGCGTCCGTTTTAGACTGCAGACATAGGCTCTCCGAGATTCGCGCGCGCCTGTATAGTGGGGAGAAAGACCGTGTAAAACGTCTTCTTTGAACGAGGGTTTTCCGGTAGTTGTCGTTTTACCACCTGATAGTTACCGTGCCTTAGAGGACTGTGGAATCGGTTTGAAATTCCTATACATGAGTTGTGAACATAACCCATACCTCTGTACCTGTTTTTTTAAGGCCCAGGTGTACGCGACGCCTGATTAAGGAGAAAATAGAAAAGAGATATCATTGAGGCGACTGGCTTTGTTCGAACGAAAGCAGGCGGCGGGCATACGGAACAATTAAGATTGGGCTCGGATGTTCTCGGAGCCGGCCCCGTTTCTCGAGATTTCCAACTGACGTCGTCGAGAGCAATCGTTCGTGGGGGGGTATACATTTTAGGCATAGCTCGGTAATCTTGCTATCTCCGATATTCGTTTTGAGACACGCCCCATCAACTTCGAGGGGAACCCCAGATCGATAAGATTTGTGCCGATTGAGTGAACCCTACAGCTCCGTCGTCTTTGAAAAGATAATTAGAGGCAGTATATTTGCCGGCGATTGTAAAGCGCATCGGATTCCGGCAGCGGCGGTTGCATTTCGGTGGTGATAAGGATGCCTAGTTGTAAAGATAGCACAGTCGTCCTTACGAATTAGTTGTACTATCAGGATGGTATACAGGCCGCATTATGCCATTGAGCGTGTAGTTTGGGTCTGTTTAATAGCTACTCTGCGTTCGCTATACTGCCCAGGGTATAGTCTTCTGCAGGACTCACTCCTTCAAGCATTTCCTAATTTTCTTTATTATTTCGTCGCTTATTTCCACGATCTTGAAGAATTAGATCTGCCGTCACAGGGGAGGGGGGTTAGGACATATAGTAGAGTGGGCCATAAAAAGAATTGAAAATAATATTGCCCAGCCCGCAAGGGTTGTTAGGACAGTCGGAGTTGAGTGGGGAGGGGAACGGATGAGGCGGTTTCTTCCGCAGTCGCCAAACAACACTTCCTGTCCAGTTCTTTGCACGCTCGACTGACTTGTATGCACACACACACAACGATTTTTATGTCTTAAGCGCCCGCCTCTCGTTTTCATTGTGCCGGTGCAGCGTTGCGTTGACAATCTCGCTCTGTGGCACCCCCCCCCCCCCTCTCTATCTCTTTATGAAGACAGATAAAAACGAAACATCGCGTGATTACTGCCCAATCTGGGTGCACCTGTGTTTCTTTTACATTATCTCTATTTATGGAAGAGTAATAACTGCTGTGGCGCAGGGGCATGATGTGGGGGGGGGGGGGGGGGGAGGTGATTGCGAGCGCCTTTCACCGCGCGTTTGCATGTGGGCGCGCGTCTTCTCGAGCGTATCGCGCGAATGCCCCGCGCTCTGTAATGAGCTCCCCTTTGGAGGCTTTCTTCCTACGTGGGTGCCGCGAGTGAAGGTGGAGATGGGGGAGGAAGATTGGGGCCGCGCGATTTTAATCGTCGCATGGAAGTGCTTCTTGGGGAGGAGCGAAATTTGCGTGGACTCGTCGTCCGCGAGAAAGTGTCGCGTGCCGACGGCGTCCGGATTTATGTGCATGCGCCAGGTTTTTGTTTGTTTGTTTGTTTATGCGTCGCGCTTCCGCATTCAGTTGAGGCGATGAAAGTTTGCACGCGACGTGAGCGGGGATTATCGCATCTGCGGCTGCGGTGGACATCATTAGACGGTGGAGTCGGAAGATTTAACGCGATCGAGGCTGATCCCAACTGCACACAACCAACAGGAACATGAACCTCTGCGCCCTGAGGTAGAACAGGGACTCTCGTACATTGTATATTTTTAGCATGTATGTATTTTCACCTCGATGCGTTTGAATACGGGTTGTTTCAGCCCGTTTAATCACCTTGCGGATCCTGAGCCACAGTTTGACTTGCCTCTTGATTTGAGTTGAGCTAGGTAGAACCGAGATTGTGCTGTGTAGTCACAACAAAAATGTACGATCTATAGCGAAGAATCTTGGCGTGGAAGGAGGCAACGAAGAAGGGCACCTAGCGGACGCCTAGATCGGATTCGAGTCATGTACTACGAGGCTGCCTTAGAAGTTATATATATATATATATATATATATATATATATATATATATATATATATATATATATATATATATATATATATATATATATATATATATATATATATATATATATATATATATAACGAGTTTTTCCTGGCGATATAGGTTGAAGAAAAACAATTTATTTCATACATCGAACGTATGCTATGCAAGGAAAGAAATCCCCGTATACGTGCAAGTGGTCTGCGCGCGGTCACCCGCGCTGTAACTCAGATTTCATGCACTCTCTAAAACACAAATACACCTGTACGAGAGTAAAAAAGGAAGTAAGCTGACCTCTATAGTGCACTCCCTTTTATGGAATGGTGCGCGTTAGAGGACAGATTACTTCCCTTTTTACACCTCTCGGTTTAGAGTGCACGAAATGGGTCACCTCGGAGGCACGCAGGACTTCTTGTACAGAGACACTCCCGGGGCCCGCTAAGGGTCTGTATAAATCAGAAGAGTGTCACCTCCGACGGCTACGAACTACGTCGTTTAATAATCCAGCTGTAAGCTTCGTGACATTGAACCCGAGTCTTTGTCTTTTTTTTTCGACGCAGTGTAGATTTTGTGGGCGGAAGGCAGACCATATGTATGGTATGAGCTTGTGAAGAGAATAGCAGTATTGACATAATAAATCAGCCAACGTGGGAGGGCTGGGAGGCGGCCCTGTCCAGTTCGGACCTCGAGGAGTAACAACCATCCCCCGTCAAAGGAGTACAGGCAGCGGTTTTTGCCAATGATGTCCTGGCCTACATAAAGACCCGACTAGTCTTTCCGCAACCCAAACCCTTTTTTGGTTTTCGATAAACGTTTTCATCATCGTCATCATCAACAGCGAGGGGCAATCGATGACCGTCCACTATTGTGACATTTTCATCCTGAACGGAGGCTCTAGCGTGGGAGCCGAAAAAACTTCTCAGGGCATCCGTTTTCGATACTTTAGAGAGGAATTATCGCGTTTCTTTTTTGTTTTTCGGACAGCATCGTTTGGGCTGAGGAGGAAAATATAAAGGGGGCCGTTCAGTGTTCATGCGGGCATTGCGACAGCACATTTACTGCGGATTCTTTCCTCTCTGACCCTATCTTGAAATTGAACTGCCCTTGTATGCGTCGCAAATACGTCACCGCGAGTCCGGTGATGTCCCGTCCGCGCTTGCTGTCAAGCCTATAGGAACTTCCTATGGACCTCCTTCACCCCGCGACGTCACGAAGATGCGGTGGCGCTGATGTTAGCAGCGCCTTTCGCATGGTAGGCAAAACAGGTTCCGCTTGCCCGTGCCTACCGCAGCTGCCGCAGCTACCGGCGGCTGCTTCAAGCCTGTGCACTGCAGAAGCAGCATGTATTGACCAGCTGCGTCACTGCTGGATCCGCGTAGTAGCATAAAAAATATTAAATTAGCCTCGATAGGTTTCTCGCGCATAAATGCCGCATTCGGAAACTGGCTAACAGACATTGGGCCACGGTAGTAAAGCGCGAAGTCTGGGAGTCGATAGGCACTGCCACTCAATGCACTTAATAGCATGCAAGTTACTGCGTTCATTCACCTGAACTTCAGGATAGTAGGCTGATAATTGCTCAAGGAAAAAAAAGACATATGCAGCTGCACACGTACTTATCACCTTGAGCCGGAGTGCACGCGGCGCCGACAGGTTCACTCGCCCCCAAGGAATGCGTTTTTTTGTTAATAGCACACCATGTTCTAATGGCGCGTTTTATGACATTTAATATTTACTTGAAACTATTTCTTGATATGACGACGCAATTATTTCATTCGAGTAGAAAGAAGTCTCGTAAGTTGTGTCAATCTTGCGCGGTCGCGTTGGTGTGCTTAGAATAGCGTACCTTAAGTGTGCTAAACGCCATATGCTTTTTCATTGCATCATGCATGTGTCATGTTTCATGAGGTAGTACATGATCGTGAAGCTTGTTTGGAAAGAAGCAGCCGCAGGCGTGCTACTAACAGACACGTGGCGAGATTGAGAGGGGACGCGGCAATGAAAAGTGTTTTCGTTATTCATGCATGCGATATGTAACTAAACTTGGTGCAAATATGAAATTCCTACGCTAGTTTCAGTAATTCCTTTTATTTATAGCTATACCTGATGCAGTTCTGGGTAATTATAATTAACACCGTCGTCAAGTCCCCCCAAGGTCTCAAATAATTGAGTAGATAGTGCGGTTTTTTATGCCAGCATGTACATAAAGCCCTTCTGTACGATGACGCGATTAGTTCTTTTTATTTATGATGATGTACTTATGCATGCATAGTTACATGAAAACGTTTCTTACAAGAAATAACTAACACAGTACTGCACGTAGAGGGAAAAAAATCGAGACATTTATTACGCTCCTCAACGTCTCAGGAATACTTTGCGACAAATGGAATAATTTGATTTTCATGCGAATTACGAAGGTGAGTGATCC
Organism: Amblyomma americanum; assembly: GCF_052857255.1. NCBI lineage: Eukaryota > Metazoa > Arthropoda > Arachnida > Ixodida > Ixodidae > Amblyomma > Amblyomma americanum. The sequence goes on from NC_135501.1 coordinate 158,470,477, forward strand.
AGTCGCAGAAAATGTGAGAGGTCACACAACGAACCTTAAAGTTTATTCCCTCGTTTATGGCATCTTCGCTTTCGCTTTGGTCAAAGAAATGCGGCACTTAAATCAAAGAAATTACCTCACAATTTTTGACGACCACAGTTCTAAAAAGCGTAATTTATAAATTTGTACTCAATATTTTGCTATAATTTTTCGTCACGAAACTAGACTTCAGGGCTAGGAAAGAAAATAATTCTAGAAATCAAAAACTTTCACCAAATCAACCAGCTTGACAAGAGGACAAGTCGGCCTGGCTGGTGCGTGGTCATGCGGCTAAAAACAGCGCTAAGCGAGACAGGAGATCGGGGACACGACGCTGTCCCCACTTTTCGCACAGCGCGACACGTACGTATGTCAGCAGACGATGAGCGCACGTCTGCTCCGGCGAAACAAGGCCAGCACTTCCCCTCACTACTGTCCCGAAGTAAAATCATTCTGGCTAGTGCAGAGTGTCAAAACTTGTTTCATTCAATGCCTAGCGCATAAATAAACGGCACGAACGCTTTCTACATTATTTACTACTAACCATATATACAATACAGTGGCAAACTATTTCTCTTTATAGGTTGCACGTGGCCAATTCGAGCTCGTGTACTTCAACAAATTACTAAGTTGGAAGCATCGACCATTTCTATCATTCGCAGAAACTGGAAACGCGCCTACAAGCCTTGAAAACCCGCGCTCAACACCTGTCCGCGACGCCACTCCCCGACCTTTTGCCTACCACGGGCTCGCTAGCGACTGCAGCGCCACCTCGTTTGTTTACAAACATGGAGGAGGTCTATAGGAGCATTCTAAGCCGAAGGTGGGCACAAGTCTTGGTGCCAAGGAAAAAAAAAATAAATGACATGATTCTCTCTTTTTCGCTGTATATATATATATATATATATATATATATATATATATATATATATATATATATATATATATATATATATATATATATATATATATATATATATATATATATATATATATATATATATCCTCCTAGAAACGGCATACTGTCGCTCGATTCACCTTCCGTGGCCAGCGCGAGTTTGAATTCTGTTTGTATATTTTACGCCGTCGTTACTTCAGGCAGAGTGCCACAATCGGCCGCGCAGCCCTGTTTCGGTTTCCGCTTTTAGCATTGCCTATTTTAAATCCTTTTGGTGAGTATCTGGAGACGCTATTGGTTGCTTTTGAAGGCCGGGATCCGCTACGAAGATAATGCGATCGTCTCAAGAGGATCCCGGAGTTGCCCTTCAGTTGTTCCTTTGTTTGAGTATTATACAATTTAACCTCGTTATAACAAGGTTGAAGGGGCCCGGCGATTACTTCGTTATAGCCGTAGTTTCGCTATAGTCCGTGTTGACCGAGCTTTCAAGGGGAATCGTCATTCCTTCGTTACATCCATTATTTCGTTATAAACCGTTTTGTTATAGCGAAGTTCGACTGCAGTTGGATTTTGCTTCAAACAGCTAGTGATTGTTTATTCTTAGGAAAAGTGGCATATTTAAACAGTTCCGCTCAAGCATGATACTCATCCCATTATCACTTCGAACCCAGCACGTGGTATGAAAAGCCGCTACATCCGGTTAACAGACTATATACTGAGCGAGTGATTGACGTGTCGTCGCGCGGGGAGCCGTGAGGCCGCGATCGTATCCATAACTTGCAGCAGTGAGCAGAGCGTCCTGCGGGAAGTCCCTGTTTATTAGAGAATTTTTGCATAGCGCACACCGTCACCGCTTACCGCAGCCGCTAATACGCATGCGCGGAGGCGCTGATGGGCCAGGTGCCGGCAGCCGGCGCCATCTGCGCGTGCGCTGGCGGCCGCTATAAGCGGTGACGGCAGACGGTGTACGTGCTGTGCTAAAACTTTTCTTTCACCTTTTTTTTTTTCACACTCGAAAGCGGCCGACCTCCAAGTATACATTTACACGCACTTCTCACTTTTGCCTTCCTTGCGGCTGCTACAGACGACCGTCACTGTTTACTGTGTTAGCGGGGCTAACCGCTCCGGTGCTTCCTTTCACGGCAGCCACAATGGTTGTGGTTAGCTGGCTGACTTGAGTTTAGTAATTTTTCCTCCTCTTTGTTCGTTTTCTGTCCTTTCCTTCGCGTATCTTTCGCCCTGGACAAAACGTCGTCTGTCGTGCAGGTTGCAAAAAAAAAGGGGGGGGGGGGCTCCGGGTAGACCGTATTCTCGGCGCTTTCTCGTCTTTGTGTGTTTGGTCCGGCGAAGATCCGTGCAGTGTACAGGGTGTTTCATTTAACTTAGTGTACGTATTTTTTATTTTATTATTTTTATTGTTGCTGTAACAGTGGTGTGTAAGTGCAGGGCACAGCTCTTGTAGTTCTGCCACCCTTCCAGGGGATGGATACCTCGTTCAAACGTATTAGTGTTTGCTAATTTTTTATGAACCTTTTAATTTTCCCATTGATAGCTGGCGGTCGTTGTGCATTGAATAAAACGGAGCGCCATGTATACGAGCAAAATAACGCAGGGGGGACGGCTTGCAATCGAGATATTGTACACTCTTGCTTTCGAGAACTCGAACTTTGAGGGAACTGAGAACTTGTTCCAAGTTATGCGGAGTTTGATAAATGAGCAACGGTCTACTGTACCATTTTTTTTTTCACATCACAGTGATATCTGTATTTGGGACCATTGTCCCAATAAGGGAGTATTGTCCATTAATACATTGTCGCAATCGGGGATAATAGTATACTCGGCTACTGATCCGGAGTTCCCGGGTTCGAACACGACCGCGGCGGCTGCGTTTTTATGGAGGAAAAACGCCAAGGCGCCCGCGTGCTGTGCGATATCAGTGCACGTTAAAGATCCCCAGGTGGTAGAAATTATACCGGAGCCCTCCACTACGACACTTCTTCTTCCTTTCTTCTTTCACTCCCTCCTTTATCCCTTCCCTTACGGCGCGGTTCAGGTGTCCAACGATATATGAGACAGATACTGCGCCATTTCCTTTCCCCCAAAACCAATTATTATTATTATTATTATTATTATTATTATTATTATTATTATTATTATTATTATTATTATTATTAATATACCGTGTTTGGGACGTACAGCTGCCGTCGCTTCTTCTACCTGTATGTGGCTGAAGAGCTCGCTTCCTCCAACTTCGATGAAACAAGGCGAGGGCCAGGTTGGATGTGAGGGTGCAGCAGAAGCTGCTTGCTACACAGTCACGTGACGCCCGAAGAGGGAATTCTTGAGCCTAGAACCTCTTGGCACTGAGTACCCAAGGTGGGGCCCGCAAGAGGGAATGCCGAGAGAGTGCCGTTCTCGTGGTCTGTGGCGTGCGGCAAGCCGGGACCCGGCATTGTTATGCGGACGCCGTAGGTTCATCAAAATTTCGCGCGGGTTCGGAACTCTGCTGAGCTCCTCCACCGTGCTGCACGCAACTTCTCCAAGGGCCGAGCGTAAAATGTGCACCGCTGTCGGGCTGCACGCTTCTTTCACGGAATTGTGCGCGGGAAAAGGTGGCGACGGGTCTTGTGTGTGTGCGTCTTTGCGCGCGAGACATTTTTCCTTGAGTTTTTATTTCTCCGTCTTTCTTTCCTTCTTTATTCTTTTTCTTAAGTTCACACGTTTTGCCGCTCTTGAAAGCGGCCGAGCGAAGAAGAAAAAGGAAACAAGCTTTTATGGCCCTCCGGCCCCGTGGACGAAGCGGAGACGGCCGGAGACGGAATTAAGTTGTCGCACGTTTTTGTCCCCCATTTTTCTATTTCTTTTTTTTTTCTTTAACTGCCGCTCTTTCTAGGCCTCGGTGTTCCTCATGTCGCCCCAAGAGGTGTGCACGCACCTGAAAATTGTTTTTTAGGAAACGAAATGGCGCAGTAACTGTCTCACTTCTAGGTGGACACCTCAACCGCACCGTGAGAGTAGGGAAGGAGGTGGCAGTGAAAGAAGAAAGGGGTTCCTTAACGGAGGGTTCAGGAATAATTTCGACCACCTGGGTATTTTTAAGGTGCACTGACATCGCACTGCATACGGGCGCCTTTCGGGTTTCGCCTCCATCGAAACGCGACCGACCCGCCGCGGCCGGGATTGACCCCAGGTCCTCCGGCTCAGTAGCCGAGTGTCCTACAGCCACTGAGCGTTTTTCGTTTTTTTTTTTAGAAATGAGCTAAGTCCACCTGAATAAAAACTGTGAAAAGTGCGGTAGTTTATTATCCGCATTAACCGTAGCGCTAAGTTGTTATATGGTATGTTTTGCATGTAAATTATAGCAACTGTACACCACCATGTAGTGAAAAATTATGAAAATAATTTGGTCAGTATAAGCCTGTAAACGTTGGATTTGGCTGATTTCGATGCGAAACTCTAGATCTGACGCAGTTTTCTTCCAAGAACTTTATTGCTATACAATTTTACTTCAAGTTCTTATCATGAAAATATCGCCTAAAATATCCTGTGAATTCAGGAGAGAAATAATTGGAACAGTCACTGTGTGCAATCCTGGGAGCACGGTGCCTCACCGATACAAGCAAGGGAATGTGAATAGCAGGTTTGGGTCACAATCGCTGACGTGACAACCTTCTTTTCTTCTGTTCCACTCGTTCGGTTTGGTTTATGGCGGGGTTTAACGTCCCAAAGCGACTCGGGCTGTATGAGGGACGCCATAGTGGAGGGCTCCGGATATTTTTTGACCACCTGGGGATCTTTAACGTGCACTGACGTCGCACACCACACGGGCCTCTTGTTCCCACTTGTAAAAGTAAATTAGCTAGAATGTATGCGATCTAGAATTTATTCTACTTTAATGTAACATTCCGAATTCACGATTTAGCAGCGAAATGGTAGACGCAAACAGTAAACAAAACGACAGGACAACCGCTATTTCAGTGGTTTCCTGTCTGCATTGACAGTTCTTTATAGTAACAATGAATTTATGAAGCCCAATGTAGGAGAGGTGCACCCTTGCTACAGTGCCTAGAACACTACTCTAGCCACTGTGCCCTTGCTTCCTCGGCTACGGGACTAAAGATCCCATCGTTATCGTCATCTTCCTGGTCCAGATCTGATATTTTCCTAGGCAGTCGATTGTGAAGTAGCGATGGAGAAGAAATACTTGACGCCGCACTGGAAACAGTTGAGGCTGTGAGGTTCAAGCTGAAAAAGAAGGATGTCGCGAGTGGATTTGTCTCATTTGGATCCGTATACATCAGCAGGATTTGGCTCATTTGTTTTTTTTTTATTTTAAATAGGATTTGCGCACAGGTTTTTTAAGCGCGCTTTCTCCCCCCTTTCCTCATAAGTGTTTCTAAAGGAAAGAGGTGTGTGGATGGGCTTTCTATAGTCCGGTATAATTTGATTTGGTTTCGCTTTCTGGATTTGGCTCATTTGGGGGGAAAAAATGGAGAAATGCGGGAAAAGCTTGTTATGTGAATTTATTGCAACTAGCAGTGATTTTCTTTGCTTCATATGATTTCAAAACTCATTATATCATAGATGGTGGGCTCTTTTATGTAAGCTAACGAAAGCAGCAAATAATTCTTCTCGAAACAGATAAGCGCGCAGGCATCTGCTCCGGCATATTTATGCAGACAAGTTTTTGTCTGTCGTAATTAGTGTCAATTTTATTCCTGCGTTTTAGCGTCATGTGCATGTTCGGAGAAAACAACATAGATCCCCTCATCCTTCAACCTGGTTTTTCGATGTTGCAACTTTCAACCGTCACACTTTGTTAGGAATTTTGCACGTGCCTGGAAAACAGTCAGTGTTGGTTTCTCCGTTGCAAACCAGGCTGATTTTATTTCTTGAGGCCGCGCATAAACTACCCAGACGGAAGAATAAAATTTCTGATGGGAAGCGCGGAAGGGTGATTTAAAAGATTACGCACCGTTGTTTTAATCCGTTCTTCGTAACGTGAGCTCAGCATCGTCACTGTTCTCTCTTCTGCGTTCACGATCCTCTTAATCAGCTTGAGATTACTTTGTTCGTGAACTTTCTCACTGCACCAGGTGATGTGGACAAGCTGTGATTAAGCGCATCGAACCAGTCCGGAACTCCCGACGCTGGTCTTGCTTCTGTGCAGACTCGCAAGCTCTCCTTTGTTTCGGCATCCACAAAGCGGCCCGGACACTCTTCATCAAAAATACACAGGCCACAGCGGACTCGGGGTCAAGAGGGTTCCAGTCTCAGCCTCGATAAGTGTGGAATGGTGGCGGTGGCTGAATAGGAACAGCGCTACTCTGCTCAGTCTGCAGGAGCATACATAGGTGTTGCGAGCGTCTGGCGTTCAGGTCGACAGTCACGCTCTTCGTTAAACGTTGCATCCGCCTCGTGCGCAGCCCCCAGCGGCTTGGTGCGCGACTTTTGGCAGTTCCCCTTCTCCAGCAGCTCCTACGCCTTTCCCGCCGGGCAACTCTCAGCTGGCACTTGGCACCACTGCCCTCTCCCAGACACTGCCCTCTCTTGTCTCCTCCTGGTCGTTGCTCCTACCCTTGTGGCTTTCCCAGTTGCGTGCCACTCCGGGTCCACCACTCATGACTCTTTAATTCGTCCCTTTATTCACCCATTAACCCTCTAGCCTGCCGCCTCTGCCCACCTGTTGCTGCCGCTCCTGGCTCCCTCTTATAAGCTCCGCCGCAGTACCTCCTCAGGCGCTTACAGTTTCGATCACCCCCCGACTTCACCGCGGCGGCTGTGAAAACCGCTCTCGCTATCTGTTGGACGGCGACGCCCTGTGCCGTGCTGCGGTCCTGGGGAGTCGACTTGTCGGTTCCTTCCGCAGCCGTCGTCGGCCCCCCGAAAGCCAGCGCTCTCTCTCTCTCTTCTTTCTCTCCCCACCACCTCCTTCTCCTTCTCTCGGGAGCAACGGCTCGCAGGCGAAGGCCACTTTTGTTTTCTCCCGCGCTGTGCGCTCTTCCTCTTTCACCCTTCTTTCCATCGATATTTGAAAGAAGAAAAAAACGCCGTTATACGGCCCTCTCTTCCTCTCCCCACCTTCCTAGGCTCCGTCGCCGTCACGGAGGAGAGAGGCGCGGACGTTTTCGCCGTCACGAGGAGCTGGCCGCAAGCGGCTCATTCTCTCCGCATCAAAAACACGCTTGCAGCCGTGCTCCTGCCCTCTCTCTCTCGTTCTCTTTCACCCTTCTCGACCATCTGTTTTAATGCTGCTGCTCGCGTTTTCTCCCTCTCCCGTCGCCTGGCGTTTTGACAGTGGCCGCCGCCCGCGCTAGGCCGAGTTGGCGGCGATTGCGGCGGGCTTCGGTCGTCACGTCTCTCGGTGCGCGGCCGGCCGCTCTTGTGCTGTGAGGTGCGCAGCTGTTCCTTCGCCAGAAGATTTCGAGGAGTGGACTGCTACTCCTTCCCAGGAGCTGCAACTGGTGCCGGTCTACTGCTTGCAGTGCTGTGGTCTGGACACTGCGACGAAGACGCCTGACATCGCGAAAGGGGAACTTGGCTGTCGGCCTCTTGGCAACAACGACGGTGTCTGTCGTCCAGATTCTGCGGCGTCGTGCTGCGTTTCCTGGCGGACTGTCGTCCTTTGGGCGCCTCGTCTGCTGATTAGAAGACGGTCCTGTGCTGGACAGCCGTGGATACGAGACTCGAACATTAGAAGATACAGCTATTGTCGTGCAACGAAGGGTTTTTGCCAGCCCTGAATTCTACCAGCAGGGGAGTTGTGAACGTTGGAAGACTCTAGGCCCCGTCGCACTTGGAAGACGTTCCTGTTCTGGACAGGTCCTGGTAGACAGCATCCGGAACTTGACCCAGAAACGTAGTTTCTTCCGCGCCACGGACGTTGATTTGGTGGACGCCGAAGGCGTAGTTCATCCTCGGGATCAGCAACGTTTCTTGTGCTGGCCTGTCCTTGAAGGTGCAAGTCCTGGTCGTTGGGAGTCACCTCCGTGGCTTGGCCTACGTCGGGTCGTGTCCACTTGCGGAGTCGTCACCCGCCTGGAGACGACATTTTCGGAGTACGCACCGTCGGATCGACGGACAGCAGCACGTAAGCGGTGTGACTCAGTGCGCGGGAAGCTAAAAGGCGCGCACACCTGTTTCCGCGCGATGCCTGGTGCAGCTGTTGCTAACGCCTCACTTATGTTCGAATCGCGTATAGTTTGGCGACTGCAGTCGGTGTAAGGGAGCTGCGCTTTCGCGGACACAAAGACGGGGACTCTGCATCGTACGCGAGTTTTGTATTTCACCGAGGACACTTACGTGACCTCGTTAACTTGTTGCGTAGTGCGTGACCTAGAGCCGATGTCGGGCAATACGCCAATTCTTCGGTCACGCAGTTACGCCACGATGCAGTGTATCCAATACAACAGATGAGGGTTGAGGAAGGGCCATGCCCAAGTCGTTTTTATTTGTGCCGCGAAGCTTATTCTTCGAGAGATAAACTGTCAGTCGGCTGTTGATTTTCTGTCGCACTGGATCCTACTGTGCATTTTGAGCTTTCCGTTTCGTGTCGTGTACTTTGTAAACCCGGAAACAGTTATCACGCCTCGCTGGCTGTCTTTCAAGAATCGTGGGTTTGCGCACAGGATGTCGTCTGCACTCGTGGAAGCAACATGAAATGGGTCATACTTATAACGAAATAATGGATATAACGAAGGAATGACGGGTCCCCTTGGAAGCTCGGTCAACACAGCCTATAACGAAGCTACGGCTATAACGAAGTAATCGCCGGGCCCCTTCAACTTCGTTAGAACGAAGTTGAAGGCGACGCTCCAGCCAATGGCGTATATCGATTTTCATGACACCGCGGTTAATCCGATTGGTTAAGTCGCGGTTGATCGCCTTTAATCTGCCACCCCCTCCGATGCCACGCTAGGTAGGGTTCCAGAGTATTAATCAGAACGTCATTAGAATCGGTCGACGCTGTTGGCTGGGGCATTCGCCGCTTTTTTGTGTTGTATTCGACTATAGCGTGCTATCAGCCGCTACTCTTCATGCACGAGTGAGTGTAAGGTCATATGTCATATAGTTTTCGTGCAGACGCACTATCGCTTTAGTTCCTTTTCAAGCACAATGCGCGAGTAAGAATAGGATTTCTCCTTCAGTGCCAAGTGTTCCCTTTCGTGTTGCTCGTACGTATACACACTCACAGGACCCTGGCAAGCGCAGGAATCATTACAGCTAAACGTATGGAACCTATGGAGTGCTTTGATTGGTCACGCAACCTAGTGGACACTCTGGTACGTTTTTAATCTTGCATATATGCCAGCCGCTTTGTTCAGGGACTTTCTGCACGCTTTCACCTTGTTTTCGCCTCCTGCTGTACACCCAGCGCGTACCGGCTTTATAAGACGGGCGGGGGGTTAGTAGGACATTCGGTCGAAAGCTCTGTTCTCAAATCGTACTACACCTCCACACACTAAACAAATTCTCACCCTTGAGGGTGCAAATCAGCTGTCCTCCGACGAACACCCTTTTGGGCGCTAAAAAGGGTGCAGAGATCAGCACGGTGCAGAGATCAGCACCCTTCAGGAAGGGTGCACAGCATGAAAGTTTAGAGGGCGCGCATCAGGCCAAGGCTTTTGCTTCATGGGTGGATCAATGTGGAGCACCCTTCCAACGTGTATTCGTAGAGGTGTTATGGGAAAATAGTACCCTTTAATGAGGGTGCATCTATTACATCCTCTTAAGTACCATTAAGTGCACTCTTTTTTAACACCGAACAATTGGAAAAGGGTGTTCGTCTGGGTACAGCTGATTTACACCTTAAAGGGTGAGAAATTCTTTAGTGTGCATACATCCCCAACGTGCCCTGGAGTCACTGGAAACTATAGTCGGACACAACTCAAGAACGAAGCGGCTTCTCGCCGTCAAAGGACCTTCTTCCAGCCAATGGCGTCGGCCCATTCTCATGACCCTGCTAGCGTGACGATGCAAGGAGTGGCAGATGAAAGGGGACAGTAGCCTCCCTGCATTGTGTGGGTACCCCATCCTACATTGTCACGCTGTAGCAGGATCATGACAATCGACCGACGCCACTGGCTGGAAGGGGGTCCTTTTTCGGGGAAAACCCGTTGTGTTCTTGAGTTGTATGCGACTAAAGGAGGCGTTGGAGACGTATGAAGGTGATGCACGATTTGAGAAGCGACAGTGCAGGAAGGGGACTATCCCCTTTCATCTGCCACTGCCTGCATTATCGCGCTAGCAGGATCATGACAATCGACCGACGCCACTGGCTGGAAGGGGTTCCTATGTCGGGGAAAAGCCGTTTCGTTCTTGAGTTGTATCCGACGGCTCCGACGTCTCCCTCCTCGAGGCGCCTCCGGCGGCCTGTCGCCGCTGTGTACACGTGCCCTCGAAGGGTCCGTGCAGCCGCCCTTTTTTCACGGCCGGCACAAATTGGGGCCCGGGCGTTGTTCGTGCACGACGTGACCTCGCGTCTTCGCTCTCCCCGGGCCAGGCTGGAGGCGCCGTTTATGGTTTTGCTCGGTCGTGTAGTGTACACGGCGTGTCCCCCGTAACGTCGTCCGGGCGATTTTAAAAAGGCAGGCTGGTTCGTGTTACGGGTGTAAAACCGCGGGGCGGTGTTGTCGGCGGTCGCTCGGAGGCGAGCATGCTAATTTCAAACGGTGTTAGCGCCAAGAAAGTAAGACGACGCGTGGAAGGCAACGAATAGAACAGCCACTATTGGCAGTTTCTTCTAACGCGTGCTGTGTACTGTCCTCAACGCACGCGCGCAGTACAGGCACGGGAGAAAGCACACGTGAGAGACGCCAAATTAGCAAGTCATGCTCTGTCTCAAAACTGACAATGAAGCAGCACTGATACACTATCACTGGCATTTTTTTTCTTCTGTCGAAGGCTTCCGGATTCAGCTGTGGATCATGATTTGTACCCTTTGCCAAGAGTCGTGCGTATGTGCGCTCTCGCTTTCTGTATGTGTGTTGGCCTCATATCGGTTTTGTGGCTTTCCCGGTTGTAATCGAGCCCCGCCGCGGTGGCTCAGTGGTTAGGGCGCTCGACTACTGATCCGGAGTTCCCGGGTTCGAACCCGACCGCGGCGGCTGCGTTTTTATGGAGGAAAAACGCTAAGGCGCCCGTGTGCTGTGCGATATCAGCGCACGTTAAAGATCCCCAGGCGGTCGAAATTATTCCGGAGCCCTCCACTACGGCACCTCCTTCTTCCTTTCGTCTTCCACTCCCTCCTTTACACTTCCCTTACGGCGCGGTTCAGGTGTCCAACGATATATGAGACAGATACTGCGCCATTTCCTTTCCCCCAAAATCAATTATATTATAATTATTGTAATCGAGATGCCTTAACTTTATTAATAATAACAATTGGTTTTTGGGGAAAGGAAATTGCGCAGTATCTGTCTCATATATCGTTGGACACCTGAACCGCGCCGTAAGGGAAGGGATAAAGGAGGGAGTGAAAGAAGAAAGGAAGAGAGAGGTGCCGTAGTGGAGGGCTCCGGAATAATTTCGACCACCTGGGGATCTTTAACGTGCACTGACATCGCACAGCACACGGGCGCCTTAGCGTTTTTCCTCCATAAAAGCGCAGCCGCCGCGGTCGGGTTCGAACCCGGGAGCTCCGGATCAGTAGCCGAGCGCCCTAACCACTGAGCCACCGCGGCGGGGCCCTTAACTTTAGTCGAAACTGGATTTCCGCCGGTACAGTCGGCTGCGGTTTGGGGCGACGACTGTGTCGGGAACTTTCTTTTGCGTTGAAGACGGGGTCGGTGTCGTATGTCGAAGCAGGAAACTCCCGCTCTCGCCTGCTGGCTAACGAAACTTCTGTCGTGGCAGACCAGAAATTCCTGCCGTGTTACGTGAATGAGGCGTATATATACAGTGTGGACCGCGCTTAGCGGGAACACTGGAGTGCGTGGTCCTATAGGCGTCGTTGGCGCATTGTCATAGTGTCTGGACATGTCGCACTGCATGATTGCGCTGGCCGTACGAGGCTCCTGCAGCGGGCGGTGCGCGAGTCGCACTAGCACGTGCTCAAGCGTTCCCGCTAAGTGCGGTCTACACTGTATACCCATGTTGGCAGTGGTAGCTGCTGATATGGATAACATGGACTTGTCATCCTAGGGAAGGGCGACAAGTGGGGGAGTTCTAACGTAACTAAATGTAACTAATGTAGCTATCGTAAATAAACGTATTGAAACAGTACTAATTAATAGAACGGAAACGTGGTTGGGCGTGGCCAAAAGTCTAGTGGAGAGGTGAAGTGTAGGAAGTTTGCTGGAATCAAGTGGCCGTGACTGGCACTGCACATGGATAAATGGAAAGCATTTGGCGAACCCTTTGCCCTGGAGGTGGCGTAATCAAGTCGGCGATGGCAGCGACGATGGGGTGGATCTATCGATTCGTGAGTTGTGCAGTGTCTAAAGAAGCTAAGATTTGGCCTGATTTCCGCGGCAGCAGAGTGCGGGAAATGCGGAATATCCACGAGCGCTCCGCGCGTGCTTCGAAAATACTGAGCTTGACAGCACTCGCGACGGTGGCGAACCACGTCGGGCATCGCGTGAACTATTGCCGTAACGCCTGATAACCGACGTGACATTGGTGGCTGCCGTATCGGTTGGTGTGTGTGTGTGTTTTTGTGGAAAAGAATTGGCGCAGTATCTGTCTCATGTATCGGCGGACACCTGAACCGCGCCGTATGGGAAGGGATAACGGAGGGAGTGAAAGAAGAAAGAGGTGCCGTAGTGGAGGGCTCCGGAATAATTTCGACCACCTGGGGAACTTTAATGAGCACTGACATCGCACAGCACACGGGCGCCTCAGCGTTTTGCCTCCATAAAAACGCAGCCGCCGCGGTCGGGTTCGAACCCGGGAACTCCGGATCACTAGCCGAGCGCTGTATGTGTGAAGGTTTACTGTTCTTTTTTTTTTCTTGTGCATGAGCGCATCAGCGACATTTCTTTGCTTGTATATTAATATACCAGCTAATTGCGTGGCAGGCCAAACGTGAATTTCACTCCTGTCGGAAATCTCATGCTGGATGAGCGACTGTAACGCCTTTTTTTTGTACGCTTGGGGATTAATAATTGCATGAAATAGTGTGGTGAACTTTGAGGCCCTTGAAAAACTGTGCCCGAGCTCGACCGCCGTGCAGATATCTCGTACGGAATAACTGAGCGCCTTTGACAGGTCCGCGCGGTGGTGGCGCGTGTGTATTTGTAATCGCGGACGATATCTGCGATCGCCGTCACAGCAGCCGGGCGGTGCTGAGCGCTGTGCGAGGCCGGGGAATTTGGAATATCGGCGGCCGTGAAGGTCGAATTTCGATCAGGGCGAGGCAGCCACGGACGACAAGGGTCGTTCTCGCCGGGGTTTCTTTTTTTTTTTTCTGCGCACTCGCCGAAAGAACCGGGCGTTGTCTCGAAGCCGTATGAATTCCACTTCTCACGTCTCTCATGATGCCCATATATGCAAGGCTTTATATACGCGTATATGCAGTTAATTGCATATATATGTATATTCGGATACAAGTCTGCAGAGAAGCTCCGCCAACATTCGAGGCCGCCGCACCGAATTCTTCCACGACAAAGAAGTAGTCCGTTGTAAAAAAAAAAAAATGTTGCCTAACGAGAAGCTAATCACACGAAGAAAAATATAAGCTCTATAATTCTGATACCTGGCTTGTTTAATAAAGTCAAACATTAAAAATCTGATTTCGTTTACTGTTGTGATTGGCTAGCGGAATACAGGATGGCTCGGACCGTGACCCGGTGTTAACAACTGCGTTTTTTTTTTAAGTTCTATCCTACTGTAGTGAATTTGTGAACGTCATTACTGGCTATATCTAGATATGAGATTTCCTGTGTATGTCGAGCTTGGCGCATGATGGCTTAAGTTGCCTTTGTGCCATAAAACCCAACACACAACCACCCGTGGATGTGCATGTATTTTAATGTCGTAGATTCCTTTCCATGTGGGGCAGCTGAGCAGTGGTGTCAATTGTCCTACTTTTCTTTTTTGTTATCCTGTACGCACTAGAAGTGCGTGATGTTTATTCTTGAGTTTTTAATTTTTCCCTCCCAGTAATTACCCTCAAGTTAGGGTTGGCAGTATTAATAAATAGTATAGACGCATATGTATAGACTGATATATAAGAGTAGCGGGTTCCCTAAGTTTTTGCGTGTTTTCCACCGGCAGTCTTCGATACCTTCCTTCGGAGTCGCTAATCTGCACGCCTGTCGTAATTTATGACAACCGCGTATATGCGCTGTACGAAACGCCTCGCGTGTCCTTGTTGGGCTTCGCTGAATTGAATGCTGTAGAGCCGTTCGAACAGGGTAATTATGCGCATAGCAGGACACGGCGTTCAATGACACGTCGGTTACCCCAAACACCTCTCTCGTAATTCCAGTACTTCGACACGGCGTCCTTGCACAAGAACCCGGCCCCGTTTAAAGTGACACACACACTACAAGCGACCCTGGAACAAAGGGGGAAAAAGTAAAACAATTAGGTGCTCGGTGTGATAGTTTCGTCCGCTGCGTTTTGTGAATGTGGCGACAGTGGTGGGGCGGCGTTGCCCGATCGCTTCGAGTCGCTTATTATCTCACTGTGAGGTGGTGGTGATTGTCGTTGGTGGTGACCGCTCTTGGACGTAGTTTGCCCTGTTGTTTCGCGTCGCGGCGGCGGGTTGTCCCTCTTATAATAATGATAGCTCGCGAGCCTTGTCCGTGTGGTGGCGAACGCCGGCGGTGGTACGTGCTCCTGCAGAGTCTGGAATGGCTAATACTACATGATAAACACTCTGCGGCGGATTGGTGCATACCTGCCCGTGCTGCCTGCGGACACTTTCGCTTAAACCTCCCCCCTCTCCCCCGCCTTTACTGTCCTCCTTCCTTCCTGTCTGAGCGTGTATCCCCAAAGGCGCTTTCCGCATGCATGGAGACACAGTGGCCGGGCTGTCGCGGTCCATTGTCTTAGCGGCGCTTCTCTCCCGAGGGGGGGGGGGTCTGTCCCCTGGGGCGCTGTTCGCCGTTGACCCAGATGCGAACGTTGCTGCCTCTGGCTGTACTTTTGCGCCGCGAACTGCGGAAGCTTGCGAAAGCGGATAATGAACTGTGCACGGTAGTCTAATGGGGGCCGCGAATGCGTCCCTTATATACGTGCCTCTGTCAGTCAGCGCTACTTGCTGTGTGAGCGATAGCCTTTGCTTTGTCGAGTTGTGGCGTGTGTATACGTCTTTGCTGCGCTGGCGTGGGAAATGGCCGGGGAGGGGGGGGGGGGGGGGATATGTGCACACTCAGCTTTCGAGCGGTGTATACGTTTGCACTGTGGTGCTGGGCTGGGAGTTTTGGTGTTTGGTTGGTAGAATGACTGCGTAAGTTATAGCTTATGCTCCGGGAACTCGCCCGCCCCCCTACCCCCCCCCCCCCCCCTCCTGGAAAATGGCGTGGGAGTAATTGGCAGTTATGCGTCCTTTTTTTTATTTTCGCCCTTCGGTACGTGTAATGTGGGAGAATAGTGGAGGCAGAGTACCGGTTTTGCGCTAACTGGTACAGCTGCTGCGATGGTCATGACTGCAGCGATACGGGAGAGCGGCTCGCCGATTAGTGATTGGTACGCAAGCCTCGGTGACAGCCGTAAAACGCCGGGATTAGCGATGTGATCCGCGCATGCCGCCTCAGAAATCGCTGGCGCTCTGACAGTATACACGCCGAGAAACTATCAGTGGAGGTAAGTCATATCTGTTAAAATTACTGGTGAGAGCCTGCGCGATATTGGCGGCTTCGAGCCTATAACGAAAACGCATGGGTCTCTGATGCAGTGACCGCATCTGTATGCAGATCGGATACGAGATATATGAGATATAGTACACCAGGAATAAACATGGGGGGGGGGGGGGGGGGGGGGGCTCGAATGCATTCTTGCAAAGAGTGTGTGGAGTTGATAAGTGTTCAATCATTTCAGCCCCCATGTTTCGTCGCAAGGAGTGGTCAGAGATGCTGAGCGGTGGTCTTTGCATTTGTTGGATGGGGGTTCGGAGTCGCTGCTCCCGACGGGACCACGGGTCAGGAACGACGCTTGCTCCGAACGCACCAACGTGCATAGGGACACGCCCCCGTCACGTGTCGAGCCAGGGAGAGAGGAGGATGCCCTTGTGTCCACGTCGACGGCTGAGGGGGATGATCTCGTAGCCAGCCGAAAGATTCCACGCACCGCCGACACCCGTTCTTTAGATGTCAGTCGACGCTCGGACCAGAACGCAGGGTCGGGTGTGGTAGCCGAAAGGAGTCGCTTCGTCATTTGCCATGCCTGCGAAGATTAGCGGACGACGACCGCCAGCTCTCTGCCGTATTCCGGGAATGAGGCCACATTGGTCCCCTCAGCTTAGTCACGGCCATTGGGGATTAGCTGCCGCTCGATCCCTGCGGCGGCCTCTCCGCTTCACCAAGAGTCTGTCCAGTGTAGCAGCACTCCGCGCTGTCAGGTGCTCGACGCTCGCTGCGGCGGCGTTCCGCGGGCCCTCGTTCCCCTTGCTTGGTTCCCGGAAGCCACCTGGACGACGCTCTCGGTACTCGGGTCTCGAACGTGGGAGCGATTTGTATCGCATGGTTCGGAACCTTCCCGCAAGTGAGCTTCGCTGACGACGCTGCCAACACAGACGGGCGGGCGCCCGAATGTAACACATTGAAAGCGTGGACGCACTGGGGGTTATTTATGCACCAAAAGAAAGGAGAGCCTGGGGGGGGGGGGGGGGGGGGGGGGTTGCACTGCCTGAAAGGCGCTGCACGGTTATAGCGAATATTCCGTTACAGTGAGATTTAAAGGATTCTTTTTTTGTTAGACTTCTACATCAACATCGTACACGCCTCCTGCTTTTAAATTGTCGGTCGAGGGCATCATTCCTGCATTTTTTTTTTCCCTGCGGGACCCCCCGCCAAAACAGAGGATGGAACTCGAAAGAGGATCCAGTAGGGGATGTTCTTAGAAATCTACGTGGAACGGAGGAAACTTCTCGATGTGTGTGTGTATATATATATATATATATATATATATATACCGCACACTATGTCGGTACGAAGTCGTGGCTTGCATGCACCTTTGTGGAACGGGATGGAACGGACGGGTCCCTCAGAGGGCGGGGACATTGTGTCACGACCACCGTACCGCAGGCGTACGTGTACTCTGGGATTTTGTTCCCTTTGTGGCCTCGGAGGAACTGCGAAGCACGCGAGCTCCATGACCGGCGGCGGGTGTCGTATTTATTGTCTGGCCGGGGAAGGAATCCTCCTTTGTTGCGCCGTCACGGGTCAAATGATGGTCGGTGCGTCGCTTTTTTTCCTCCCTTTCTTGAGTCGGAGCTTTTGATGCTGTTTGTTTTTGTTTTGTTTTCGTTTCGCCTTTCCGTTCGTTTGTCTGGGGCGATCGCGTGGGTTGGCTTTCCTAATTTAGAACTGCATATATATACTTTTCGCCCCTTAGGCACGCTATAAATAATTGGAATGTTCCTTTCTACGAGGCGGGGCCGCATCGTTAAACAAGTAGAGCACGTGGCTTTGAACTCGGGGGACGCCCTTTCCGCGAGGCTTCCTGCGTGTGGAAAAGAGCAAAACAAATAGTTGAACCTCGCTATAACGAAATAGTGGATATAACGAAGGAACGACGATTCTCCTAGGAAGCTCGGCCAACACGGCCTATAGCGAAGGAACGACTATTCTCCTAGGAAGCTCGGCCAACACGGCCTATAGCGAAGCTACGGTTATAACGAAGTAATCGCCGTGCCCCTAAAACTTCGCTATAACGAGGTTGTAGGGGCATGGCGATTACTTGGTTTTAGCCGTAGCTTCGTTATAGCCCATGCTCATAGAGCTTCCTAGGAGAATTGTCGTTCCTTCGTTGTATCCATTATTTGGTTATAAACCTTTTCGCTATAACGAGTTTCGGCTGTTACGCTTTATCTGCCCTATACTGCAGGCAAAAGGGTCTCAAGTCCACATGGACATGAACACTGGAATCAAACGCGCTGTACGCTGTTAAGGCTATAGGGTGCGTGCGCTGGTCAGTGTGCACACGTGACCGTCGCGCTTGCCTCACCAGCCGCCCGGTATATACGTGACTTGGCCGACATGTGACATTCTGCGGCTGTGACGGGTCCGTGGTGTTTCAGTGGGCACGTGTTTTCGAGTCATGTATGTGCGTGACACTGCATGGCATTTGTTGCACTTAAACTGAACGCTGGAAAACCTCTAGTGGTCGGTGACAGAGTAATTCGTCCCTCAGTCCCTCCTGTGTACGCCCTCGGTTCTAGTGCTTTGTCGTTCAGAATCCTGCGGCTAGAGTTTTTTTTTTCTTTAGTAATGAATAGTACTCTTCTTCTATCTTCTACGATAATTTTTTTTTTTTCCAAGAACACATTTCGCCCATCTACGCCAGTTGTCTTTGGCTCGTTGCGCCTGAGGTAGGAATACATGCATATTTCGGTGGGCGTTCTGTTCCGGCCCTGCAGTTCCGATGCACGCTCAGTAATCGTCCGTGTATCCGAAAGATGACTTTCCCCGATTAATTTTGGCTGCTCGCGTTTGGTCTCACACTCACCCATTGCCCTCAGTGTTCTCATCCTAGCCTTACGCTAAACTCCAAACAGAAAGGGGTAAAAAGAGATTAATCTGTGCTCTGGCGCACACGGTTTTACAAAATGGTGTGCACTAAAGGACAGTTTACTCCCATATACGTGCATTGATATGTATGTTCCTTTAATGCATGCACCCCTGTCTCATTGGTGTCCCTGGAGTTTGTCGCACGCTTTCTGTTCCACGCATCCTGCACCGAACACACCCTGTTGTGATGTGTACGCTTGTTCCAGCGTAACAATGTATGCATGCCTGATTTCGAAGCGAATTGCATGCATTCCCCTTGTGCCTGTCTTTTCTTCTTTGTCATATATGTTCTCAGCCTTATAAATGGCGGGTGTCTCTCTCTCCCTGTGCAGCAGCGGGCCCGGTTGGTCTCGATGCGCGATCTGGTCCCCGACGACAGCAGCAGCGGAAGCAGCAGTGACGAAGAAGAGACCAGCATGATGAAGCACCACCACCAGCAGCCCCAGCAGGACCACCACCCCTGCGAGAACTACATGACGCAGAACTGCGTCACCATCATACCCGTCGAGTACCCCCGCTCCGACAGCTCGCCCCTCTCGGGTATGTGCACAGCCAAACTTGTTTAGTATAGTATACTTTTTTTTTTCTTTTACGCGCTCGCGAGGTTATAGATATCCCCGTAGTTTTGCGCCGCACGGGAAAGTGAAAGGGACTTCCGGCAGACCTGGGCCTTCTTCGCACTGCATGGGCTTGGTCTCTCCATAAAACGTACAGGGACGCTGCTGTAAATTGATGGCTGTGGTCTCTTTGGCGCCGGTGAGGTGATGGGAGCCCGTGTAAGCGTTGTGCAGTGCGCTAGAGAGCAGCTTACTTCCTTTTTACTCTTTTCTGTTTAGAGTGTAGTTAAAATTTACCTTAAAAAGTGGGTTTAACAAGATTTTCCGCATCTTATCTGGTGATTATACACTCCGTGGCCCAGCAGCCGACGTTATGTGCACACGGTAGCGGTATCGCCGGTTTCGCCAGGAGGCACAAGATGGCTCGCTGCTTGCGAGAAGCATCATGCGTTGTTCTTTGCGGAGACACTGCGACACGATAGGTAATGTTGTGGTAGCTGATGGTACGCAGCTGAGAATGCGCAGAGGAAGAGGCGAGGTCAAAGGAAAACGCGTACATGTTGCTGTCTCTTAGCGATAATTTAACTAGAACACGCTCAACGTTACCGGCAATTCGGAACAGCGCCGCATCATATTCTGCCTCTGCAATCTCCCGGTCATTCTCTTACTTTGTTACATCACGGATGATTCAACGCGCTGTTTTCGAACGTTCAAAGCCATGCGCCGCATCGTGGCAGCCAAGAGAACTAGAAGCGCTTGTCCCAATTCACTGGTAGTGATTGTAGCGTGTTTTCTGGTGCGTCGATAACTAAGGAAACGTGTTTTTCTTTTATTTATGCCCACAAATATTAGGGGCGACCGACCGAAAACCCCTATTGCTACGCGTCCAGGGGTTTCTTGTCGATTGCCAACATAAAATACCACTTCTGCGAAGCGCCTATGTCTAAATCTTGCGCTGCGCATCAGGAGAGCATTAGGAGCAGGTCCCGCGAAACCCGGGTCAAAAGCGTTTAGAAAGCTGTGTCCAACGTGGGCGTTAAAGTGCCGCCTTGCACCGCGAGGGGGCGACAGTGGGCGTCGTGATGCCACAGCAGCTCCATCTTCCTGGACGTGGCGGCTGACGCAACCAGGCCACTAGGCTTTGCATCTAAGTCTGCGAGGCTTCTGCTAGGCCTAATAGCCGTTATCATCGGCTTCATTTGTTCACATCGCAGTCCCCCCTCCCCCATTTCGTGTTACGTTTCGTAAGGCCTAACGGAAGTGAGCCGCGCCTAATTCTCGCGTTTAGGTTGGAAGTATTCCGGTTGTCGCAGCCATCAATCCCCGCCGCCATTACACTCAGAGTGGGCGTTGCGCAAGTGGCTGAGCGCAGGAACAGCAACAGCGAAGTGGACAGGAACCGTGCGCGCTCCGCGCGACAATTAAGCGGCATTGCCTATGCATCGAAGCCATCTTCCGCGCCGCCGCCCGCGTCGAGTCACGCGGTACTGCTGACGCGTCGTCGCGATCGCGCGTGGCTCGGCCCACTTGGAAATATGGCGGCACGTCGTGCGCCGTGCGTCGGGGCATCGGGAAGCGCGCGCTCGGCTTTGGCGCGATAATGGCGGCGGGAACGCGGTCGCCGCCGCCGCGCTCGTTAGGAGATCGTTGCAGCTCTGCAGAGGATCAGCGAGAGCGCACGCGCTTCCAGCCGTTTTCTCACAGCGAGTGTACTGGGCTGATCGTGTGCGTCGCATAGCCGCGCAGTTTTTGTGCCAGGCGCTGAAGCAGGGAACGATGCAAAGAGCGCGCCACTTTACGTCACCGTTTCGTGGCTGGGCCATAAGAGGCTGATGGGGTCGCTGAGGCGCACATGTGCGCCGAGAAAGTATAGTTCCACGTGTTTATGAAGCTCTGGGACGTACGACGGTCGTTCGCACCGAAAAATTTTGTACGTTCGGAGAGGAGTAGCGGGTGAAAATCGCCACGAAGCCATAGTGGAACGCATCACATTGGGGCGAAAACTCATGCAATGGTATACACATGCGCAATGCAGTCGTGCTCGAATCTCTTGTCATGCTTGCCTGGAGCACACGTGGAGCATTTGCTCCTTTACCCAGTTTGGGCGGTTGTCAGCGTCTATATGTGTGTGCTCTTTCATGTTTGTTGCCAGGATTCTAAACACGTAAAGATGTAACTGAGCAAAAAGATGGCCACTGAACAGGTCATCATCATCATCATCAGCCTCACTACACCCACTGCAAGGCAAAGGCCTCTCCCATGTCTCTCCAATTAACCCTCTTTTTTGCCAGCTGCGCCCACCCTATTCCTGCAAACTTCTGAATTTCATCCGCCCACTTAACCTTCTGCCTACCCCTGCTACACTTGCCTTCTCTTGGAATCCGGTCCCTTACCCTTAAGGACCAGCAGTTATCTTGCCTTCGCATTACATGCCCTGCCCGAGCCCATTTCTTCCTCTTGATTACAACTAGGATGTCATTAACCCGCGTTTCTTCCCTCACCTACTCTGCCCGCTTCCGGTGCCTGAACAGGTATCTCTGTGCTAAAAGTGCCTGGCAACCTCCTCGTTCATTGGGTCGCGTTAGATGCCTTTTGAGGCTGTCGTGTAGAGTACTTGTCTACAAACAGAGTGCGGCCAACTCGCGACGTTTCGCGCGCGCGCGTGCTGTGCACCCACAGCTTGCACCCTGCGCGGAGGACCGGTGGCGGCGGGCGGTGGCGACAAGCGGGGAGACTATGCCACACTGGACCACCGCCACCACCACCCCCACAACAGCCACAACCACCACCATCACCACAGTGCCCCATCGCCGTATGCGGTGTCTGTGCCGGCACTCACCACCACACGGCGCCAGCTGCCCACTCCGACACACCACCACCACCAACACCACAACCAATACCACCCAGCTGCCACTACCACTGGTACGGCCGGTCACCACCAGCACCTACACCAGCAACAACCACCTTCTTCGCACCATGCCCACCACCACCACAACCACGTTCGCCAGCAACAGCAGCAGTGTTACCAGCTGCCCCCACTCACGGCGGTGGCACACGGGCACGACAATGGCGGTCCTGGCTGGAGGATCCTGCCCACGCCAGCGGCCAGGGAGCACTTGGTGCCCCCGCCAGCCCCGGCGTCCACCCCGAACCTGGTCCCGAGTCCGCTGGCCCCAGCGCCAGCGGCAGCGCCCCAGCAGCGGCCCGTGACGCCACCACCAGCGCCGCCCCCAAGTAAATGCCTCCTCAGTCACGTGACGGAGCAGACTTGCTTTTGATGGTGCTGGCCATATGTGGCTGAGCTCGCAAGGAGTGCTTAAGTCCCCACAAAACTTAAGTGATTGTACGAGATGTATACAGGAGGGTGGCTTTCATGGTTGTGTTCTAGCAGCTTAAGGTAAAAAGTCAGATATTAGAAAGGCAAATATTTTGGAAAACTTGCACGTCTTGAACTTCACCAGTGTGGGCATATCTCTTGAAAAGCCTGTCAGCTGTTTCAGATATTTGAAAAATGCTGCCATATATGATTTGTTAGGTTTAGCCTTGGCCTTGTCCACATTGATGTTTCAGTATTTCATGATTCTGGTGTTGCTTAGTTCAGTTGTGAGTATGGATTGCCTCTAATTTGCCTCACATATTCTGCCTTCTCATTAACAGCTCTTGTCTTATGCCTTTGGAGCAGTATATAAAAGGTGTATATGGAGCAGTATATAATAGGGTGATGAGAGCTTGCCAATGGTTTGCTTTGTGGAGACATATTACATTATATCTGTAATTCTGACGAGATTCCCAGCTTTTTTTGAGGTCTTGTGATATTATGCATCAAGCCTTATCCTTTTGAATGACTGAGCTATGTCTGCTGGGAGCAGATACGTGGAACTCGGCACTGTTTATGATTGTGACAGAGTAATAGCTTAAGTCAAAGCCCTCAAGATGCTATCAAGTCAAAGCCATAATGATAGTGCGACAGTGAACAGGACACTGAATTTGGCTGGAGTTATGCAGCAAGCAAGTCTGCCCTGAGAGTTTATATAGAATACTGAAGTTTCCATTTTATTGTTTTTTGTTCCTGGAACAAGCAAATTTGTGTTATTTTACAACCTTTCTGTGTTCACTGATGAAAGACTGTTCTAATGAATGGTTTTCCCTGTAACTGATTTAGTGTAAGCCACAGTCCTTTCTGGGCATAAACTTTACTCAGACTCATATGAAAAGTAGAAATTGTCAAATTTGTTAACCAAGGGCTGCATTAATGCCAGAGCAAAGAATTGTTATGCATGTGTTGTGCAATTCGGAAGGGCCACGGGATACCAAAGCAAGGTGCCTAATTGTATTAACACTGGGCATTTATCTCTACTGTTACATTGATACCCAGTGATTGCAAGGTATACCTTTATTAAAAATTCATTTGAGGAACTGCCCACTAGATACACCTGATAAGGTCATGTTCAGGATTAGCAAGACCTCTATGGACATCTGTTCTTGAAGGACAAACTTTTACCACATCAAAATGCTTGTAGCCCGCCATGGCCAGAATGGGAATGCTGCCGATTAATGGCACTGTTACTGGAAGTGCTCACCAGCACCACAGTTATGGTGAGCAATGAGACTTGAACCTCTTACTGTTGAGAAAATTTTACATTTAGCAGAAGCGTGAGAGTGTGAGGGATGTGCCCTGCTCGCCCGACGAAACCTTGATACTGGCGAGCACCGCCAATAACAGCGCCACTGATTTGTAGCGCTTCAAACTTTTGGCATAGACTGAGATTGTCAAAAACTTTTGGGAAAGCATGGTTTTGCATGTACGCCTGCTTTACAACTGCACTGCCATTAATTTTATTTTATTGTTATTGTTGCATAGTAATAGTTATTTTGAAGCGTTAAGAGGACCGCTAGCGATTGGGCCTTGTGCACCTACACTGCCGCATGCATACCATTTTGTTACATTCGTCTCAGGCATGCATGCTATCCATTGTTGTTACTCTAGCATGCATGCAAACAACCATCTTTGTGACAGATTCTCCTTTGTTATGAGTGCTGCTATTTTGTTGTAAATAAATCATACTCAGGCTTCCGCTACCTTGTTCCTGCACTGTTTGTTGTAAACATGCGTAAAGAACATACTCATGGCCATGTGACATATTGACCATCTTGAAAGTTTTCCAGTGTCATGCATTTCATTTTGACATTCATTTGTGAAATATGGTAGTGCATGAATGAACTGTTACCATTTATGCATCGCTTCATTTTAAGAAACAATTCTTGGAACGATTTTAAGTGCTCACTATTTCCTAGCTTGTTGGTCGAGCAAAAAATTGGTGCAATTTTGTCCAGAACATGTAGTAAACTATGCGTAATTAGCAGCAGTTGAGATATGGTCGACGATTGGGGAGGACATTTGTGTAAGGTTGGTAGGATAGCTATAGTCAGTGTTGGTTCAGATAAAGGTGTTTGTAGAGGAACTATTACCACTCAGCTTTATTATAAGCCAGAACTGCCATGACGGCTCAATGGCTATGGTGTTCAAGTTCGTGCTCTGGAAAGAGGCCTCAGTGGCCACAATTTGGCCACAAGGTGCTAGTGCATGTTAAAGAACCCTATATGATGGGAATCAATCTGAAGCCTTCTGCTGTGGGACTGTTCATAATCTAGAGCATCACTTAAGGTTGTGAAGGTTGGTGAGTGTTTATCTCACTAAAAACTCAGATCATTGAAAGTAATTGTCATATTAGAGAATTGATGTAGTAAACCGTGGTAACAAGATGAATGAATGGTTAAAGTGATCAATTATATTAATAAGTGAATTTAAGAAACCAAATGAGGACGAATGTTATGATACATTCCGTTAAAATGATGAACTGACATATCAAGAATTAGCTGAAGAAGGCTATAACTCACTGGAAATGATGCGGCATTTAAGAATTGCTACCTAAGAGCGACAGCTTTTATTGCTAATTTTATTGCTTGTTCTGCTTACATCCTTACTTCACCAATGCATGCCCTCCAGTATGATGCAAGCACTTGTTGTTACTAATGAATCTCTTTGCTTATCACCAAATTGTTGTCAGCTTGGCATGAAAGTTGTGATGTTTCAATAAAGTAGTATCATTATGTTATTACACAGAGTTGTTCATGCATTATTTTATATTTTGCTCACTGGAATGTTCTTCATTTGTTTTGCATGGGTTATGACATTTTTGTTCTGTGTGAATAGTTTTTGCACTCACGTTGTTCTTTTTGCTGTACTGTTATTTTTGTCTTTGTTTATGGCTTTATGCTTCGTGAATGGCTGAGTGCTCTTAAAAGCATGTGATTTGTTTGACAGGGCACGTGGCACAGTTTGCAGTGCATGACACGAATGACTGTAAAGCTGTTTTCTTTTTTCAGTATTGCCAATAAAACTGGTGAAAGACATGCACATGGTGTCTGCGGTTCTGACTTTCGTTGATATGGCATTGTGGTTTGCTATTTGGAAGTGGCATATGAATGATGCCAGATACCTGTATATCCAGTACCTTAACTAGTGGCAGTGATAGTTTACACCTACCACCTTACATGCAGGCGAAAATTATAAACATGGAGGTGGTATTCCTTGCTACCAGAGGTGGCAGTGAGGCTATTAATGGTTTAATGGTAACTGGATCATGTCTGCCTGCCATGTACATAAATATAAGAACAAATAGTAAATGGATTAATGTAGCCTGCAGGTCATGTAGGCAGATGTTAATGTTAGTATTGTGGTCCCATGTGATGTACCGTCTTTGCCACAAGTAACCAGCAGTGGTGGTTTGTTTCTCAGCTGCGCAGCGAAATACTCTTGACAGCCCTTAAGCTCCGAATCTGTGTAAAGTAAGCTGAACCGTTGTCCTCGCATTTTGACAACTTTCGGTCTTTAGCAGTGCCTTAAAAACTCTGTTGTACGGTTGAGAATCAAATACCTGTTGCTCGGTTACTTTTGTCAAAGGGGGCACCTTCATTTTCACATCTCAGAATGTGGCTTTTGCAAGACCTGTGTTGTAAAAGCATTTTCAGTGCTTACAGTGACTACTTTGGTTCATTAAAGGGCATAATGCAATACTGAACTTTTTCTGGCTCTAGTATCATTAGAAAAATCTTCTTCACTCAAGTTTCAGTATTTAGTGTCCTTCGCCTGCCATTGGGCTTTTGGGCTTAGGAAGTTGGCGTGCGCTCAACTGGAAGAGCGAAAGAAAGAGGCACGAATATTTCTTCTATTTTCATGATGTCACAAACCTAAGAAGGTGTGCTATTACAAGTGGCCAGAAAATAAATGGTAACGGCACATTTTGCTTTGTTCGCACCTGCCGTGGAGTTGATGAAGACCATTTATGGTACTGATTTTCCTTGCATAAACTGAGTGGTGCACATTTTTTTCTTGAGCTGTAGTCTGATATAGAGTCAGTGCAGACGAATGACGAAGTTGAATGCAAACAATCTAAATAAAACAAAAGGTTTACAGGTTAAAGTGGTTAGAAATGGCCTGTGTGCTCGGGGTTCACTCTATATTTTTGGTTACTGTGCATTTTTAATCTATTCCTCTTACTATAACGAATGGTAGTAACGTGAGCATTGTTTCTTTTATCTAATCGAGAACAACTATGGCATGTTGAACGGCTATTTCGCTCCTCAGGTGAGGGAGGTGAAAAGAATACGGAGCAAAGAAAGAGTGCTTTCAATGATAGAGATGCCAGATTTATATTCACAATTGTTTCGCTGTTATGATAGTTGCCTGTAAAGGAGCAGAAATTAGCTAACACTTTCCATGTGCTCTCTTCTCCCCGCTCTTTCGCCATTTCCCGCCCTCTTCTCGGTTTACCGCACGACCTTTGAACCCTGTCGTGTGCGGCCTCCACAGAGCAAGAGATGTGTGTGTACCTGATGAACAAGGTGTGCCTCTGCGTCGAGGTGGACAACGTGCAGCTGGCGACAGCTCAGGAGATCATCGACATCATTGCTGAAGAGGACACCGAGATCAACTTCCCGGCACAAGTCAAGGACGTGTTTGCCCTCTGGATGACCTCGCCGTTGCTTGGTGAGTGCCTCGAAAAGGTCACTAATGTGCTTTGCTGATTGAATCGTGGCTCGTCTACTCTTTGAAGTAATAAAAAAAAGAAATATTTGATCATGTTTTAAGGATTGTAATGTAAGAATCTATCACAGGCTCTTATCATAGGAAAGTGTCCAGGAGCTTTTTCATTGCCGTATAGATGGGAAGGAATAGAACAAATGGTAGGCAGAGATTAGACCATTTTCTTTCAAATTGCAGTGAACTTAGACATATTGCAGACCACACCTGGCCAAGCAGGAAGGGCATTACTACGGAAAAATGTATGCATTGAAAGCCGCAGTTGGAATGGAAATACAAGCAAGGAAACAGCAAAATGTCACTTATTTTATTCTACACACTTTTGCAAACTGCAGAACATGGCCAACAGTAATGGAAGAACTTTTTTAATTTTGCTCTAAACACGTTGTATTCGAACACTTTTCTTTAGTTCACATTTGCGGGAAATTCTATGGAGGCAATGTTTCTTCTGTGGTGTCTTCGAATTGCCAGTTTAATATATATATATATTTTTGATGGGATGTGGTGTTTTGATTAACTTGTGTGCTCATTCTTTCTTTCTGTTTTGCTCCCACTTACAGAACTCCAGCTCAAGCCAGACCACAGACCGTACCTGATCCGGGAGCGATGGTCAGAGTACCTCAAGAAGTACACCTTTGCGACAAAGCAGCAGCTGGAGGCTGGTGGGTTGCATTGGCAACTCATTGCTTCACTTTATTAAAGTTCATTAAGAGGTCTTTATATTACGTTTTTCATAACAGCGAAATAATTGTGCGTTAAATTGTCTTGTACAACTATTCCTAAGAAGGAAGGAAACAAAACTGGCTGCCTTCAGCACGACATTTGTTGTGTTAATGTGATGAAATTTGCTGACAATGTGAATTAAATACATTGTGTCTTTTTTGCTGTTGGTGATGAATCAGTCTTTTTAACAGTAAGCTTTGAGGTTATAAATGCTATACATATATGTGGCGATGACTCATGTTGTGAATAGTGCTATGGAGTTGGGGTACTGTTTGAGAAACCGGGATGCTGTGTTCATTTTCTGTTTCTGGTTAAAGTTTTTTTTTCGCAGAAATGAGTGGTAAGAGTGCATTCTGCATGTTTGGAAAACAGTGTAAAAAGCACCTTCTTGCTGAGGCTAATTAGGTGGCAGCATTTAGTCCATGCAGTAATTTAGCTGCGATGGTATCCCTCAAGGGCAACAAGCATGTTGACGGGAACCTTGCCTGGTTTGGACATGAACTGCCAGTTTTTTATTTTTCAAATTTCCAAGTTCCAAGAAGCCAGACCAAAAAGAGATTTATTTACCCATATGTGGAAACAATAACGCAAGCATGACTTTCAATTTTATAAAGTTTGTTACTTTGCAAGTGTGGATCACATTTATGGCTTTTTGGATTATGTTCAGTTATGAGAGTCCCTTTTGGATAGATATACACAAATCTTTTTTGTTTTTGACATGCCATTGGAACACAGAATTACTCAGTCCCTTGTCTTCTCTGTCTGAATGCAGATGAACCAGTGCTGACTCTGCAAAGGAACGTCTTTCTTGAGAAATCCAAGGAGAAGGAGGTACAGTACCAAGGATTATGTATTCCGTCTTGTGCCACAAAGCACACAGAGCAAACTAAAAAGCTTTGCAATGGTACTGATAAATTTCTAAGTAAGCGCTTACTTACCTGTCGTAGTGGTGTGTGGTGTTGAAGGCAAGTGAGTGCACAGCAAACCTTTAAAGAACTCTGAAGCAAACTCTGTTTTTGGTGAACTCTACTCTACAAAACAAATAAACAAAATTTGTGTTGCACAGTTGAGAATTGAACAGTCAACAGTTAATGAATGCTTTAGTGGGTGACTACCTGCTGTCTACATTTATAGCCAGTGCAGTCAGCAGGTATTTTCATAGATAGAAAGAGCTACAAGCCTTGCATTTGTTTTTGTTGTGAAAAGCATTAACATTTGTTCTACGACAGCTGTAACTTGGACGGTGTTATAAATTTTCACGCTTTGTTTCCACTCAGTAATGGATTGTGTCTAGATTTCACTGTGTAGCCTAGCACATTGTGGCTTTTCTTTTCTTTTATAAATCCACGCACTGTTGAGTTGGAATGAAGCATGTTTCCGGTCTTGTCGTTGAAGTATTTCTTGTGTCGTTTATGTGCTGTGGCCAATAGGCATGGTCCTTGACATGGATCAGACATGACAGCCATGAGAGCTAATTAACATGGGCTGGTGAAACCATCAGTAGGCAACTCATGTACGGTAATG
This sequence comes from Amblyomma americanum, assembly GCF_052857255.1. Lineage (NCBI taxonomy): Eukaryota > Metazoa > Arthropoda > Arachnida > Ixodida > Ixodidae > Amblyomma > Amblyomma americanum. Next base: position 158,499,976 of record NC_135501.1, read on the forward strand.
ACAGGCTGACACGTAGGCTTCTTGGTAGTAGTCATAAAAGAGCTTGAAAAGAAAAAAAAAGCAAAATCTTGATGAAACATTTAGCTAGTAGTGGTTGTGTTTTATGTTTTCTCTCGTCACTGCCTTTTTGTGCTCTTTTTTTTCTTCCCCATGATGGACACTGACATGTCAGCTTTGGCATCGTAGCTGTGGAGTAATGCCTAGTTACATACTGTAGTTGTATTGCATCTTTCTTTCTGTTTCACTATTTACAGAAGTCAGTCACATATTATCTTTACCTTTATGCAGCTGAACGACGGAATTAAATAGACTATGTAGTTTAATTGAGCTTCACTGTGGGAGACAGTTTGTCTTCGGACACAGACATAAGCACGGGGCCAAACACTTTCATAGCAGCTGCAGATGTGGGTTTCTGGGTTTGAAGATAGTTAAGCTTGTAAGCATTCATAGATGTTTGGTATGTTTTTCACTTATTTCTGAGGTAGTCATGAGATACTGTTAATAATTAAGTCGAGAAGTATATTAATGCGAAGAGCCGGTCAGTAATTTGTGCTTAAAACCTTTGGCTTGGATGTTCTATCTGTACTAAACAGCTCCTCCTAATAGTGATGCTCTGAAACGTATTGCACAGCTGTGTTTCTACATGAGAAAATGGGTCCTATTATGAATACAGTAAAAATTAATCCTCTTTATCGGTTGTTCTGAGGTGTTTCATGTCGATCGTTCCTAACATAACTAATCAGCATGCCATCCACTGTTGCTGAAAGATCTTTTTTTGTTAGGCTGCTAAGTCCTCAGAACTTTTGGAGTCATCATCCTATAGCCTCAATTGCTATGACCTGCAGATCACTGACCTCAAGCTGCTGAAGATGCTCTTTGCGGAGGCCAAGGGCAATGTCCTCGACGGACGGTACCCCTGTGAGACAGAAGACTGCATGGTCCTCGGAGCTATCCAGGCTCGCCTCGAGCTTGGCCCCTATGATCCAATCAAGCATACACCAGAGTTCTTCAGGTAAGAGCGCATTGCTGTTCTTGCGAGTTGTCAGTAACCTTCCTAGAATTGTGTTCTATTTCATACAGTGTACCATGCAATCCATATGGAAGGTCTCTCACATTAAGGGGGATGCGGGGATCATAATTGCAAAAATCTAAAAAAAGAAACAGACTTTAGAAAACACCATATTTGGCACCTATAAGCTTCTTTAATTAAATTCCAAAATATTTTTCACGAAAACAGCCCAGAACTGGCCTTAAAAAATGTTTTTCTGATTGAAGGTAGCAATAAACTGGCTTAAATCTCCGTGAAAATTCTATTTTTCTCAAAAGTGTTTTTTTGACCTGACTGCCCGACATCCAGAAAGTATAAGATGGCAATGGCTGCACGAATTTTCATGCAGTTGGTTGCATTGTGTTTCTTGACATATTCTTTATGCTCTGATGTTCCTATATTTCTAAATTAATTCCTCATTTTTTTGCTCTCTCACTGATTTGACATGACGATAATGAGTGCATTATGCAAGCGTGGATATAATATTCTGTGTAGAAAAAGACCGAACTGCTAAAGACATTTGAAGATGTCACTGCATCAACCATTCCTTTGGGTAAAACTTAAGAGTGACTTCAGGCTCCTACGATTCTTTTGTTGTCACGCCAGGTTTTCTAAAGTTTGGCATAGCAGTGAAACATATAAAAATTTATGTCAAAACTACTCAAGGTATTTCAGTGCAATTTTGTAATTTCTCATTCAGTGAACTTCCCTACAAGCGTACCAAATATCGTTGCTCCACACCAAAAACTGAAAATTTTCATATCTGAAAACAGTGTCTCCTCTTAAAGGAACACTGATGATAAATTGATGTTGGCCTTTATCGATAGACTGTGGCATTCCAACGACAAAGGGTCCACTCCACCAAAACAGGAACTTTTTTATAAGCTAGAAAATACCAAAGAAACGAAATGCAGGTGTCGCTATTACCGGCCTCTTTCGCATGTAAAATGCATGCTTTGACACCGAACTTTTGCATGTATCTCAGACGCTACACTACGCTGCCATGTGGTTCAAAACAGTGGCGGCCTGTAGGTGTAGATGTCATGAGTGTGTGAATAGAGGGGCAGGAAACTTTTTGCATTTCATTTTCTCAGCTATGAGTCCATCTTTTGCTGCTAGATAGATATCGAGACAGACGTTTATACTTGGAAAGAGCCAGAGAATGGATTTGTACTGAGAAGAATAATTGAATGGAGTTTTCTTCTATGTCCGTTTGTCTCAAATGGGTAGTGAAGACGAAATGCACTATGGAGCGCTTGCACCCAAAAGACATCTGTGGGCTGCAACTTCACTGAACAGTGTCACCTGCACACAAGTTATTAGGTTTGCCAAGCCTTTGCAGTACACAGACATATCTTCATGATTGAACGGTGACCTAAGTCGGTTGTTCAAGAAATTATTGAAGAATAATTTCAGAAACAACAAAGAATGTTTGCTAATATGCATCTCTTGGTTAGTCGTTAGTTCATGATTGATGAATCAGTGAAGAAAATATGCAGGCAACGTAGTTGTACCAGATGACAATGCTTGTGTTCCCCCGTACTACTTCTCTGTCGCAGGTCTTTTCTGGGCTGCTTTGTCAACCGTGAACAAAATATCTTCTTTATTGAAGAACGAATTAGCTAATTTTTGTTGTTGTCTTTATTAGGCCCTGCCCCTGTCTCTGCCCTGTTCCCACAGGTGGAATAGACAGCCAGTGTAGCACGTGCTTCACCTACAGAGCCGTTTACATTTGCTTTGTATCAAAAATCACTGCCTTCCTGTGAAACCATGAAACAGGTCCCGTATCCGGGACTTCCTTCCCGAGCACGCCTGCCGCTCCCACTGGTTCCTGCTTGGATTGGGCGCCAAGAACGGTCCGGAGCGGCGCCTCTCGGAGCACTACCAGGCCATTGCGAGCAACGTCAAGGACAGCCGGCTCATGCGCAAGTACCTCGAGTTCTGCTGGGTCTTCCCTTTCTACGGGTGAGCTCTCACTGTTGCTGTTCATTCCAAGGGTGTGGAAGGGGCCGCCAGCTGCAGCCATGTGTGGTCATGCCACGAACTTGCGAGCAAATCTGCATTAGCGTGCTTCATTGCATGCTCCTCGCTGCTGGTACTGTGCTGATAGTAGATGCACACCGCCTTTGGCCCCTGGTTCAAATCTCGAAAGTTCACAACAGACATGCGTGACAAGGACGGAGTCCGTTTCCTAGGGCAGTGACAGGATATATTGAGGAGAGGGGGGGGGGGGGGAGAGTGGAGTGGAATGGAGTGGGGGAGGGTTCGGACATATGGAAGCTTTGAAATGACGGGAGCAGCAGGAGTGGGCGCATACGTGAATAGGACATACACTGGCTGCAACTTTCAACTTTATTGCATGGCTACTAAAACACTGCACTTATCCCAGGCAAGATGCCAAAGCATCTCTGACCAACTTACCGAAAATGTCCACACTTCTAAAATATACCTGGAAAGGATTGGCTCTTCCCCCTTACTCTGCCTTTTGCCATTCCTCGTGGGCAGCAGCCATTGCCAGTATCGCATTATTGTCGTCCTTGAGCTCTTTTGCGTCTGCTGCTGGGGGCTTCTCTTATTAGAATCAAGTTCTTCAGTTCCTGTTGCAAAAAAAAAAAGCTTCATAGATGGATTCAGTTGTCACAGTGTGAGGACACTGCACCGGAAATTTTGCCACTTATGTTGAAACTGTATGTTTTGTCAAAATTTCTTTATTTCTATGGTTTCGAGCTAACGTGGGTTCGCTGTTTAAATTTCCCTGGCCTTTCATTCCAAGCACTGCACAGCCTGCAACATGTACCGAATTTACACAATTGTAAGTCGACCTATTTTTAAAATTTTGAAAATCCGAAGTTGGGGGTCGACTTAAAATCGAACCCAAAGCTTCGTACCATAAATAAAGGCGAGACAAGTGAGATATCCGACATGCTACAACATGGTTGCATTTTTGCTGCGCGGCTCCGTCGCATCGCTCTTGGTGCTGGCCTTCAGCAGCTGCTATGTCAATGAGTAGAACTGGCATCCCCACCCCACGTGAGGCGGCCGATGGTGGCTGTCGATGAGCAGCAAACCGGCACCAGTCCACTCCCCACATGTGGCCGCAGATTCCGTCTGCTGATAAGCGGCGGCGGGCCGATAACGCATTCATGTTCTACTCTTAATAGGCATCGTCCAAGTTTTTTTTTTGTTTACTTTCAACTGCGCACTCAGCGCTCAAAGGAGCGTCGATAGTTGATGGAAGGGCCGCTGTTCCGATCGCGGCAGCACCCCCACCCGGAACCGCAGTGGCAACGGGGAATGTCGAAGCCGACGGAAGAGCCGACACTGCTCATGCATAGTTTCTCTTTGGCTCTGACGCATTCGACTACTGCCGGCCACATTTCACAAGTTTTTAACGTAGTGCTTCATCATTCGTCATTTGTGCTTCGGGTCCAGTAAGCGACTGACACTCGTTCACGGCTACATTCAAGATGGCTGTCATTCTATATGCCGAAGAAATGAACTGCGCGCTGGGCTGCAAGTTCGACGTTCGCAATGGGTGATACAGGTGTGGCAGCTGCAGCGAGGCAAAATTTTCAGCTGTTCCATGCAATGTCGGGATGTGGTTGTTTGCGAAGTGCGGGATTTTGCTGCACGATGATGTTAGAACGACGAGCTGTGGTACCGCGGCAGCGATCACGACGACAGCACTAGTGAGGACGATGGCGCAAGTGTGGATGAGTAGTCCAGTGACTAATACATTTTCGTTTTAGAATGTGCCCACGGGCGCTCCCGCGAGCGGCAGCCGATAGCGGCTGGCGATAAGCGGAGGCCGCAGGATAGTGCTGTAGCGTTCTATTATTAAAGACCAAGTGTAAATGGCCTCTAAGTTTCTTTTTTTTCAGAAATGTGATGTAAAGGGGTCGGCTTACATTTGAGTCGACTTAGTCTTGTAAATACAGTAATATTGTTGCGGATAGTTGTGCTAAAATGGTGGTGCAGAAGCTGAGGGAGTGGCAGTGTGTGCTACAAAGCAGTGAAATGCCTCAGCTGTCAATGTATTCCCCACATGTTTGGGAAGAAACGACACTGCAGCATGCAGCATGCACTATGTGCAAGGAAAACAGCTAGATTGTTTGGCAAGTTCAGAAAGAGGGCCATGTCCTTTCTTCGTTTTCTCCAGTAATGCATACTGCGAGCGAAAGTGTGCTTCATGGATATGACATATTTTGGTTCATGAACTCCTTCGCACATTCATGATCTGTAGTATCTGTTGTGTGATCTTGGCAGATGGCTTTCTAGCTTCTTTTTTTTTGTGTTGGTGCAGCAGAACTTATTTTTGCCTAGGTTTGAATTCATCATGCAAGTACCATGTGCAAGCAAGCAGGTGCAAGTAAGCACTTTGGCTGATTTATTAAGGCAGTGCAGCAGATTTCAGGATTTCATCTGGGGAAAGGGGAGGAGGGGGAGACAGAACTTTGCTTCTTGATGCTATTTATAACATTCTTACTTATTAGCTTATTCTTATATGCACTGTGCAGGAGCGCCTTTTTCAATGGCCAGGTGGAGCGGCCTGTGACTGGCATAGCAGCCCTGATGAACCACTATGACCTGCCTGTCCTGGTGGCCATAAACCGCGAAGGGCTGCACGTCATGGACCCCAGTCAGCCGGTGAGTTGCCTAGCTGACCACCCTGTAGTCTGAGTGAAAGCAAGTCAGTCTTAACTGGAGCAAGTAAAAAGTTACAGCCGTCAGTACAGTTTCTTCAATTTGGGCTTTCCTTGTTGCGCGCACATTATCCGAAGTCAATGTAACGGAGCCCTGGTAAAGGAATTCATTCCCTCTGCATCTAGGATGCATAGCTTGAGATCAAATGGTGCACTGTGTGGCGTGTGCACTCAGAATTAGGCTGCATATGTCGAATCCAGGCTGCGTACAAATGTGGTGATGAAAATAGGTATTCTCTTTGCCAATGCCTTTGAAAGGTTTTTGACTGCCATTGAACATTGACTAATCACTGCGAAGCTTTCCATTGTTTATTTGTTTATGCTCAAAGCTGCCGGCACGGCACGCAGCTTTATCACTTTGTGAAGCGAGATGTGCCCAGATTTATCTCAGATGATCGCAGCCATGCACAATTGGTTCTACATTATTCAAGATTGTCGTAGTGGCCTTTGGCATCTTGTCTCGAAGATTCCTTGTCAGTACCACAGCGGTCACCTAGTGGTTGAGTATCCGCCTCGCATGCGAGAGGTGCGGGGTTCGGTCCCCAGTGCTATTGGGTACCCACAGGTGGTACAATGGGTACAAGCTTCCCCTGGCCTGGCGCTCGGCTTAATCAGGGTGAAAAGCTCAGGAATTTGTCTTTGACCCCACCTTGAGCCAACGAAAAGTACCTTTGCCATGGCGCTTTTTGGCCGCATATGCCCTTGCAGCATAAAAGTTCACTATCATCATCATCTTCCTTGTCAGCTTTAAACTGAGCGCGGCCAAGAGTGACGGGGACTCTATTCTTTGATGACTGGCTAGGATGTTTCTTGCTATTGCAATTGCCAAGCTGTTCAGTTCATTTTCTCACGAATCAGCTCAATAAACAGTTTCTTTTGGCAGCCTTACACTGTCTTCCTGCTTACCAGACTGTATCACCGCCATGTGACAGTATCTTCTTGCTCTGTTGCAGAATGTTCATGCAACAAGTACATTGATGTGAATAACGAGAAAAGTATTTTATGACACGAAACAAAGTGTACAAGGGTTGTTTGGCAGCTTCAGTCTACACTAGCCAATGTTTCAAAAGCGAAAGCTAAGGCATAGCTTGGTTGGCCTTGGTTAATCTTGATTGCAAGTCCAGGTTAGTCTGGTTGTCTGGCTAGTTGTTGTCATGTGGTTGGTCACATGGTGCGGTGAGACCACGGTGGGACTGCGAGCACGGCGAAACTGCAAGTTCGTGGCCAATGTAGCTTTCGCTTCAAAAGATGCCCTTCCAGTGGGAATGCACCTGGATTACGTGTCTTAAGAAACTTTACTGCATGTGCCACTGTTGCTAAGTGCCGTTCTCACTGTTTCACTTGGCACAGGTGGTGCTTCTGAGCCTGCCATACAAGCAGTTGTCTTGGGACTACGCCTGCCCCACGCAGCCCGACAACCCCGACTGCCTTCCCTGCCTGTTCCTGCAGTTCCAGCTGCCCGGGCAGAGCGAGACGTCTGTGCTCCAGATCTTCTCCCGACAGGTAGTGCACTGTTGCCCCCGACTGAGCTGTGCTATTGTTCACAAAGTTTAATAATAAATTATCTATTTATTGTTAATAATTATTAATTTATCATTAATAACTAGTTTATTAAGGAATCAGTATTAAATTAGTAATTGATGTGGACACTGTCCACAGCTAAGGAATAGGGCGGAATGCATTTGGTAGACACTGTCAAGCAATAATTAGCAGCACGAGTATCCCTCAGAGAGGAAAATGTGTAATTTTCCTCGCCAGTGCTCATGCCTAGGCAACAGAAACTCGGAGCCTCGCAAAATGGCTTGGAAATAAATTTACGGCAGTGAAGGGAAAAGTAAAATTTGTATCCCTTTTCTTGGCAGTTGTCAGTAATTGTTGTTGCTGTTTGTTCTTTCTTATTCTTGGTGTGTCCCGTCTCCCTGCTACGCCAAATAAACCTCTCGATTGGGCAGGATTTAACTGGGAAACTGGTTTGATTAAATGACTTGATTACAGAAAGGAAGAGGTACAGTGCAATTGAAAATTCACAGACTATATCATCATCGAGAATAGATGTAAGCATGACATGTACTGCAGGAAAGGCGTAGTGTATTCTAGGGTGGCTCATTGAAACTGGTAGGTGCACTAGAGTCTTGGGGGGTCCTCACGAATTTGACAGAGTGCCAAGACACTGTGGACCCTTCACAGAAACGCTGGCGGCGGTGGCTTTCTCAGTGCATTGCGTGCGCCCAGGACCATCAATGTATGCTCAGGTAGACAGGTAGGCTGGCTGTAGTATATAGTGAAGTGAATGAAAACAACGAAGCAGTGATCATATTGCTGTTTTCATCACGCTGCACATCACCTACACTGAACTTTGACGTAGCAGCCATCGCTCGGCTGTTGAAACCAAAATTAACTTACCTGGGAGAAGATGTATTCTGTTAAAAATTATCTAATGGTCTTAGGTGAGTACGACGTGGTGTTCTACGTCTACTAATGTCCCGTGCAACAGTTCAAAGAAGAAAACGCGCAACCAAAAATTAGGTGTCTGTACTCCTTTAAGGTTAACCAATCTTGAGAGCAACCTAGCAACATGCCCTCTTTTGTGTAGCTGTAGGGTAGGCTGCAGGAATTTGTGACTTCGATGGGATCAGAACATTCAAGATCCTAATTAATATTAGTGCCACATGTGATCTTGCTCTGGTCTAAGCAGACAATGGTTTTACCTCCTCTGCCATTGATTTGACAAGGTAATTCAGATCAGCCACAGGAACTTTTCATTGCTGCATTTGAATGATCTGCTCATTGTTGACCTTGTGTTATATGCAGGCTGTGCTCATGGACGCCCTCATCTCCACAATAGTGGACGAGCTCAAGAAGCGAGCATCTTGGATTGAGCCTGATGTTGACTCAAGCGCGGTAAACTCCAGCCGAACCGATGATGGTGAGCTAGCGGTCTCTTTTCTAATTGCCGTCATTTTGACGACTTACTATCGTGCTAAATATGAGCTGCAACGCACAAGGTGTGGTAGGAAATCAGTTTTCGAAATGGTGTGAACATATTGATGCTGGAAAATAGTGAATTTAGCCATCGATACAAATGAAAAAGACGAACCGGACCCAATACTTGCACAATTTCAGTGCTCTGTGTGCAGGCTTGTGCAAATTGTGGTCTTTTTTTTTCAAGTGAACAGTATTTACCGACAATATTTACTAGCATAATGAACCGATCTTTTAACCAGGAAAGCTGACATAATTTCGGGGTAGGGTCCGTTACATGGGGGGAAAAAAAAAATTCGGCAGATTTTTTTGTAAATCGGAATTTTATATCATAGGTCAGTCCGTCCGCCCATCCATTATAAGTGTGCAGTCAACAAGTTGTGCTGGCATCACTAGGGTCCGTGCTGTATGGGGTGGTCTTTTTTTTTATTTATCGTCAAATCTTTTAATATATTGTTTTATGTATTTGAGTTCTGCAGGTTGTGACAACACGTCCTTTCCTCTTCTCTATTGTGGTTGTCCTGGCGCAGAAAGAACAACTTTTTAGGAATCAACTTTAGTATGTTTAGCTATGTATGACTTGTCACAATGTGCGCAACTCTTGTGCAGCTGACAAAATAATATTTGTTTGTTTTTTTTCTCAGACATCCAAGTTCCGCTGACAGTGAAGAAACTGAGGCAGGAGCAGGGACTCTCGGGACGCTTGAGGAAGCTTTCCATTGCCAAATTCAACAGTAGTGGTAAGTTGATGTCAGGCCAGCCTTCCATCTTCTACATGCTATTGTTTTTTTTTTAAATTTCTGGCTGTCTAATGGTCATCGGTTTGTCGCTCTCACATTCTCAAAAACACTCAAAAGCCTAATCGAAACTGCCATTACGTAGTTATAACCACAGCAGTGTGGAGTGAGTGGATCAAGACTTTCTAGCTGCGTTTTATGTTCACTGTTTGTGTGATGCATTTCTTACAAAGCAAGTACAGTCAAACCTTGTCATAGCAAACTGTGAAATGTCAAATTATCAGATAAAGTAAACTAAATGAAAAGTTTGGTGGTTCGTACTTTATTTCAGTGCTTTCTGTGCAAGATTTGACGCGGTGTCAGTTATAGTGAAGCAATTTTTCACATTCGTGTCATCCAAAATAAGTAAGCGAGCAGATAAATTCTCAAAGAAACGCAGTTTTTCGATCGTGCTAATAACCTGCTGCAGAAAATGTTGCCGAAGCTTGTGTCGCATGCTGGCACCATCTACAGCTACCAACGGAACTGTTACCGCCAGCTGACTGGCACATGGCATTCAATTAAAGCACCACAACTGTGACAATACAGGATGGTAAAGAGGACAAAAAACGAAGACCGCAGAAGTGAATGTTTGTTTTTTTAACCCTCTGTATTGTCACAATTGTAGCGTGCTAATTGTTCAAGTTCAGTTTATTCAGCACCACATCTGGATGCTAGGAGTGCGGCAAAAAAGCCAACAAAAAACTGGTAGGGTTTCAACTTAGGTCAACAGTGTTGGAAGTGTGAAAGCACTTGAGGCAACACCGCCTCATGCAAGATCTTATTGTCAGCTGCTATCGGCAGCTGCACGCGGGGATTGGGGGGTGCTGATATTTTATGTTGATGGAGCACTTGTGCAAGGCCTCCACTGCTGGCGCTCCATCAAAGGTTGAGGCTTCACGCATACCCTAGGTTTTTCAGCTTTGCTAGTGAAGTAGTGCTGTTGCACTAAGAACGGCCTGACAGGAACTGACGTCAGTGGCGGCAGCAGCGCTGCATTTTGTGACTGAACGGAATTGCAAACACAGGTGGTGAAGTGCAAATAGAGCCTAGTTAATTGTACCGTGCACAATCAACTAGCCACTATTGTCATCTTGCTTGACAGGCACGTGAGGAAGCCGTCGCAGCTTTTGCACTGCAACCCTGAAGCACACAAAGGGGGCAGTTCCAAACAGGCTCCAAGCATGAACTTCGTTTGTGCATAGAGCAACGGCACTTTTAGTAACATTGAGCATCGTGATGGTACAATGTGACAAGGATACAACCTGTCAAGGATCGCTGTCTGCCGCACCCGTCGCTGCAGTGCATGCAAGCAGTGGTGTCAGGTGATGCGACGTGCTGCCTGCAGCCATACGCATTCGTTCAGTGCCTCAGCACCGTGGCTTAGTGAACTCTCATAGTCTTCTACTGCGGTCAGCTCGTGGGCACGCCGTTTCAAGTCTTTGTGCCACAGTTGTCTGTGTTGCAAGCAGCGGCAGTCTTGCATTGATTTTGTGAACAAGTTTATTGATTGAATGAGGCGATGTGTTCAAACTGAATGAGCCAGTCTTCCACGTCCTCAAGCTGAGTACCGTGAAAGGACTTCAGTACTCTTGGGTCCTGGAAGGTGTAATAGTTTGTACTTTGCATGATTGGTAAAGGGGCAGGCGCCGAGGTAGACTCCAATAGCCCGTGCTCAGGTGGCAGTCCTAGGTTTCGGTCGCTGACTCGGTGAACTGGTGTGTCAACTGGCAGAGGCCCGAGGTTTGTGGTGCGAGAAGGGGCGTGTGATCTAGGCCCGGAAAGTACCCAGCGCACTCCACCAAAAATATGTCACGGAACCAAGGACTGAGACACCGCTCACCGGCAGCATTCCCAGAAAATCCTTCAGGGCGCGTGTGCAAAACCTTCATCTCCTTGTCTTTCTGGTGCTACCTGGGGCCACCTGGTGGCAATATTTTCTAATGCCTTGGAAGCGCTATCAAGATAGGAATGCCATTTTTAAAATAAACTGGATTGTGCACTTGGCCACTACATTTCCTTGTGATATCAGTTGTCCGCATTCCATAAAAAGCTGTCAATCAAACAGTGCCGCTCTTTTGTGACATGTTCTGCATGCTAGAGTGCCCTGTGCTCAGGCTTGTTCGCTGATTTGTTTGCACAAATTTAAGCGCCTGCTTTTAAGTTGAATATCAAATGCAGTATAATTTCTTACCACTAACCGTGATGGTGTCCAAGATTTCATTTTGTTACAGCTGACTTTTATTATAACCATGGGTGAGTCTATTATATATAACCAGGGACCTTCTAGCCGTACATAGGTGCATGCAAGACCTTGTTTATTCAGTCTTAAAACCTCTAAAAGGAGGTAGCTATATGACTATTGCGTTTTGGTATCGTATTTGATCATCCATTTTCAAAGTGATATCTCAGTCAAGCCAGGGATTGAAAATGAACATACAGAATTGGGTGAGGTGAAATGACCCATGTCTTGAGCCAACCTATTTACGCTATGTTTGTCGGGCTAACGGCAGTTTCGGGTTGTATCCGTGGGTTGTAATAGGCCCTTTGTGTGCATGATTCTCTGCACAGCGTCACTAACTAAACAGCTTTGGCATTCGTCAGGTGATCCCAGCATTGTGGGAATGAATCCCGGCTGCGGCGGCCAGATTTCATTGGAGTGGGTGCAGTGGACGCTCCAGGCCACCACACCGGGTTTCGCAAACCCTAGCTATGCATTCTGTCCCGCCACCGATCCCATTTTGAACTTCGCGCTGTTGCTGTCTACATGACGCACTAATGCTGGCAGTAATTTTTATCAACGAGCAATGGGAAAACTTTTGCAGTTCGGGATCATGCGTCACGCCAGAATCCAAAACTACAGCCACACCAACAGCAGGATCGTTGGTGGCGGGTTGCGATTCAATCGGTCTGTTTTGCCGCTTGCCAGCTTAATGTGTCGCGACGTCAGAATGCACGAGCTGTGGAAGATATGCTGTTTTATCACCTGCAATCTTCATTAGCCCCTGACAGTTGCCTGTACAATTACATCATTGCTTACATTAGCTATAGTTTGTGACATTATAATTTATGCGCATCCCGCGATCTCTGTCAATATGTTGTGGGAAGTAAAGCACTCAAAGAAAAGTTGGCAACTGCACAGGACGTCTATTAATGCAAGGTGAGCGGGCATGAGTGAGTGAAGAACTGCATTTTGAGGAGCAGGCTGCAGGCATATACCGTAAAAACCGGAATATAGGTTGACCCCCCAACTAAAAATGAAAAAAATCCTTTTCAATGGAAAAAGTACCGAAAGACACCCTTACCTTGAAACAAATGCGACTCGACAGTTTGCACAATGATGACAGTATTTATTTTCATTTAAATGCTGCTCGTATGTACACCCATCCAATTTTTTAACAGTGTCGCGCGCCCATCGACCCGTGTGTTTGTTTCTGGCTCATAGAAGTACGGCGCCGTAGAGCAAAGACTTTCCTCTGCATGAATCGCCGCACCCAGGATGGCGAGCCCTTGAATTGCGCCCTCGTGAGCCTAGAGGAACGCGCAATCTTTACCGCTTTCATGCGAATGCATTCGGCAGTCACAGGCAGCGATCTTGCACGGAGCGCAACCTTCCCTTCCATTTCTGGATACGCTGCGGTCCGCCCACGAAGTGAGGTTTTCTTCTGGTTGCTGCAAGTTGTAATACACAGCTTCCGTCTCCACCAGTACCGAATGCTCTTTTCGGATACTTCAAATTTGCGCTCTGCCGCCAGGTTGCCGCAAGCTTCCGCGTACTCAATCGCGTTTTTCTTGAAGGCGACGTGAATTGCCGTCGGCTTTTGCTCATTTTTTGAAACGAAATGTAGAAAATCAGCCTTTAACCAAAATAGCTTTGCAACAACGGAAACGCAAGATGGCGGTGCGACAACTGCTGCTGATGGCGATGGAGGCTGTTGACTTCAGTCACCCATTGTTGCAAGACTTCCGTAGTTTTTCCGCCAGTGACCGGTATATAAGACGGTGGTCGACTTTTCGCCATGGTTTTTTTGAAAAAAAGTTTGACCTATATTCTGGTTTTTAAAGTAGAGTAGGCTGTTGGATGAGCAAGGGAGCCTCTGCAACCCATGCAGCACTAGCTTACTGACACTCAACACAAGTCGATGCATGCGTACCGACTTCTATTTAACGTTCTTTTTCTTTTTTTTCAAAGCAGTCGACCTTTGTTCAGAGACCATGTGCGGAAATTCACGGTAATAACAAAATGGCTGCCGCCATCATAGCTGCTCCTGTTGATGCATGCATTGCCAGGATCCACCAAAGAGTACTTGAAGTTAAGCATTCGCTGCTGAAAAGTCTGCTGTAACGAAGTCTGAACTTGCTTGTTGGTCACCTAATTGAGTCCGTTATATCTGAATGTACATTGTAACCGAATCTGCAGTAAGCGGAGTTCTATCAATGGCAAAGATAGGGAGATCAATCAAGCATGGCAGATTGGTATGTTATTTCCAAACATCTGTGTTAATGAGATTATATAGTATGACAGATGCTTTTCCCCTCAAATTTTACTTCAATGTAACGAGGTTAAATTGTGCTAATGCATTGCTGCATATTTCAGCAGCGCCCTAAATGAGGCAGTGAGAGGTTTGCTTTGTAACGTGAAGAAAGTTCTGCTTTCTTGTTTCGCGTTTACAGAAGGCTGTGACTGCATGTTGCAAGTGCAGCTCTTCAGCGCAAAGCAGCCGTCACAGTTATGCTATTTCCTGCCTGGGTTCTCACCGTACATTCCTGCCTGCCCTTAGCAACGCTCATTCATTTCTTCTGCAGGTGACTACCTCAATTCCAAGGGCTCCCTCGAGTTCAGAAGGGACGACCGCCCGAGATGATGGGTGTTCGAAAGGGAACCACCTTGGTACTGAGGCAGTCCCGCTGTGCCGAAGCAAGGTCCACACCCAAGCATGCACAGTTGTGCAGAGACGCAATTGACAGTGCATCAACTTTGTGCAGGCATGCCTTCTCGCAACTTGCATTGCTTGAAATATCGGTGATATTTTATCAGGCAGCTTTGCGCCGTGTTTCTGGAAGCACACTGCAACACAGTGTGTGTTATCAAAGCAGTGTGCGCATTGACTTTATTGCATAGAAGGTTGTTGAGCGATAAAGGGTGGCTGCTCCAGGTATTGATAAGCAAAGACTCTCAGAAGTGTGCTGTGTGACAGAATAGAGTTCCGATACATGCCAAGTGGCTAAAACAGGACTTAGCAAGGTGCAGAGTGATAAGAACGTTCAGAAGATTAATGCCTTCCACACTTCCAAAGAGCCCGAGGGTAAGAACTTCCTCAGAAGAGAAGCAAGATTGCAAAGGGAACGCCTAAGGCTAAGAAAGCTGCTGGGTGGTAAAAAAGGCTCTGAAGATTGGAAAGTTGTAACAGGAAAGCTTAGAAGGTTACTAAATTATAAGACATGGATGATTGCGTTTGCTCAGAGAGGAGCACAGTAATAAGGGGTGGCTTCAGATAAGCGGAAGGCTCAGACCTGTGCTGGATGACAGCAAAGAGCTCAAGCGCATGCTGAGTGGCTTGAACAAGACTGAGGAATGTGTTGAGCGATAAGAGAAAGCATGGAAGGTGGCCAAGCAGTTACACAATGCTTGGGAAGCTACAAAGTGGTGGGTGAAAGCTCTGGACGTCGATGAGGGGCAATGGAAATGCTTAGAATGTTAAGCGAGGATGAAAGGTTATGTTCAAAGAGGAGGCAACACATATTTCTTTTATCACTGTACACAACACATTGCAGAGTAAGTCTAGACTCATTCCAATTAATCAGAGTGCTATGCCAGAATGCGTGATATGGCTCAGGCTGGCTATGATAGTGGCTGTTATTTGAAGCCGTGAGCCAGCAATAGCCAGAACACAGCCACTAGTGCACACTGGTTCTGATACCAAAGCACAGCACGTGTTCAAGGAATTTCGGAAGAACATTGAATGTGCATGTACATGGTCAGCTAAGCTTGGTTGTGAGAAAGCATGCCTGTCAATGCAATATCTTGGCACCGGAAACTCGCACCAATGCGAGTGTTCCCTGTATACAGATAAAAGTCTGCTATATACATGTAGATAATGCAAAGTTATGGAAGAAACTCGTTTACTATGATTTATCTGTTCAGCCCCCTTTTCTCCATCCTCGCTTGAGGGCTCATAACAATGACGTCCTCGCTTTTCCATGCTATACCATACTCTTTCGTTTTTTGAACCGTGGTTCTGT
This sequence comes from Amblyomma americanum, assembly GCF_052857255.1. Taxonomy (NCBI): domain Eukaryota; kingdom Metazoa; phylum Arthropoda; class Arachnida; order Ixodida; family Ixodidae; genus Amblyomma; species Amblyomma americanum. The sequence continues at coordinate 158,515,728 of NC_135501.1, forward strand.
TGATTCCAGTGTCTGTGAGCCACAGCAGTATTAGTAAGTAGTATTTTGAGTTTATTTTCGTGTTGTTACTGTTGTAATTGCTCTTTTATCATTACTGAGAGAGGCAAGGCATTGTGCACTTAAGCCTTCAGTTACATGCGGAAAGTGCTCTCATATCTTGACGGACTTGTGAAGTACAATACTGGTGTGCTGTTACATGACGCCCTAGGGGCTTTTAAGATGCTTTTATATCCTTTCATGTGCTGAGAAGTTTGTAAATGTCTTGAACCTGACCTTAGAAACAGCTTTTGCTTGGAGTTTCCAGACCACCATCGGCTGTGGAGGAATTTCGTTGTGATAAGGAACTGGTGTGGTCAATGGTGCAAATTTGTACAACTTTAGCCCATACTCAAGCGATGAATTCTCTAAGCAGTTTCTTAGTGTTGAGTTAAACAATAGGCATTAACATTGCTTGGTAGTGCAGTGAGAGGAATTTTTGTTGATGCAGTCATCAAGCCAACTTTTTTTGCGAGCTATATAAGCATTGTAAAGCTTTACTTTGAGGAAGCCCAGGTGATTTCCTGATGCATGAAGAGTTTATCACTGGCGACTGCCAGTTTATTTCATAAGCTGCTGTCGGTATTTTTTCTTTAATCATTGGGCTAGTAAATACTGCAGTACCCAGAGCGAAATATGAGAGCAAGGCAAGGCACCTCAACATATTTGTGAAGTATGACAGCGGTGTATTATATTACACGATGCCCTTAAGGTTTCCAGGCTGCTGTTGCATCCTGTGCAAAAGCAATGGTTGTTCACACAGACGATTTTGATCGTTAACAGCTTGAGCACGTCAACAGAGGTGGCACATCGAATTGTCGCGGAGGAGACTCATGGCTAAAAGCTGCAATAGTTGGAGAGTCGACGGAGCTGTATCAAACATTTCAGGCATGCAAGAACAGTCATAGTTCTGCGTTGTGCTGCGGCATGTGCCTGCAAAGAATCATATCCTTTCTTTTTGTTGTAAGCTCTTCATTCTATCCCATGTTTGTAACTTGATATATGTGTATGACTATTTTGTTTCCCACCAAGACAGACAGTATAAGCATGTACTGTACAAGGAAAACAGAAAAGCAGATGGTGGTTCAGCTGCAATTGTTCTTGAGCAAAGATCGGGCAGAGCATACAAACACAGGCTGCCAATATAACAGCACAAACGCATGTTCCGGAAGGAATGTGAAGCATGTACAGATTGTGTACAGATTTTTGTGACTGTCTCATTGAAATAAAGACAGTGGAAACATGCACCAAAGAATAAAGCGTGTACAATAAAAGTTGTTGCACAGCCATCTTCTAAAGACAGAGGTCGACACTGACAAAAACGAGCAGTTTTGTTGCAACTAAAAACAGACAACATGGTAGAAGCCCATTTTTCAGTGACACTTCCGGACTACAAGGCCATTGCTAATTAATAACGGCAGAAGTGGCCTTTATTACTGGAAGAAGATGTTTAAAATATACGAAGAGTATATTACAAGACATTAGAAATACTAGAAACACTTGCAAAAGGTGCCTTTCGACAACCATCTCACACTGGACAAAGCAGGATACAAATAATTGTCTTGTTTAGTTACAGTAACCCCCTTTGTTCAGGTACGTGTAAATAATGGTCATGACATGTACAAAAAAAAGTTTGCAATGCTGGATGTGACTGCCACATGTTTTGTGTGTGTAAATAACAATCTATTTACTGAGTACGTGGAAGAAAAAATAGGCACATAAAAATATCCCGATTGTTTCTGTCATGGGAGGCAGAAGCGAGCATGCAAATTGCTCGGCTATTATGATATCCCGATTGTGTTCAGCAGAGGAACATGTCAGTAATAAAAGCGCTACGAAGCAAAACACCACGAAGCATCACTACAATACTATGAACAATGTCACGATAAAAGGCATTTACAATGGTTGATGAACAGACAGATGATTTGGCACATAATGCACTTGAATTTGTTAAGAGCTTGACTGCATCACCTGTCGGCACGTTGCAGAGGAGACTGATGCATAAAAGCTGCAGTAAATTGACAATTCGACGGAGCTTCATCAAAGTTGACTGCGTCATGGCAATACAAGCTGCACACAGTCCAGCTTTTAAAAAGTGTCATTAAACCAACACTGACAACAAAGTAAGGTTGCCTTCAATGAAAACGGAGCTTTCCTAAGCTAGACAAAAACCATAAAATGAAATGGAGGTGCACTGCCGTTGGGCTGTTCTTGCAAGCAAACTATGGCGATGTCAAATGGTTTGTCTGCGATCTCCAAGGCTGGACAACACTGTGATCCATATCCAGTCAGTGATAGTGGAATCCCTGTTGGACTTAAGACCGTCATGAATGTCACTATTTTAGCTGCCACGGTGGCTCAATAGGTTATGATGCTCGGCTGCTGACCCAAAAGATGTGGGTTTGATCCCGGCCACGATGGTCGCATTTCGATGGAAGCAAAATGCTGCAGGCCCCGTGTACTGTGTGATGTTGGTGCACGTTAAAAGAATCCCAGGTTGTCGAAATTATCCGGAGCCCTCCACTACGGCATCCCTCATAGCCAGAGTCTCTTTGGGACGTTAAACCCCATAAAACCGTAACATCAAACCAATGTCGCTAGTTTTAATTAAGTGATGCAAAAAAAATTCAATTTTGAACTCCAAATTTCTTAACACCGTTTTGCCCTGCCAGACGAACACCAACATAACCACAAACAGCCAGACAAAAAAAATTTTACACCCGCCGCAGTGGCTTTGGCATTCAGCTGCTGATCTCAAGGTTGCAGGTTAAATCCCAGCTGCGGCAGCCGTATTTTGACAGAGGCAAAATACCATAGCGCTCCTGTGCTGCACGATATCAGTGCACATAAAAGAACCCCTGGTGGTCTAAATTAATCTAGAGCCCTCCACTACAGCGTCCCTCATAACACGTACGGCACTTCGGGATGTTGAAGCCCACATCCGTCCCAGCAAAATTTCACTAACTAAAGTTCAGCGCACTTATCCTTAAGTGTCCCGCTACAAACACTACTCCGCCAATTTCGCGCGTCAAGTGAACAAAAACAATCACGCACACGGTAGGTGTATACTGTGATGTGGTGCTTGGGCGTACATGTTTATCACATCTTATCACGAGTCTAGCGGTACACATGCGTGAAAACAGCTCACCACTCTTCGTGAGTGTAGTATTTACATTTTATACACCAAAAGTAAGAAATTTAAGATTAAGCAGCCTGCCTTCATTCATCGAAGCCTAGTGTCAAATGCTTCAACGCATTTGCAGGCTTTAAAGCCTGCTGTCGTCATTAATGCTAACCTTGGTACAATAACAACATAGTCTGGAGTGGCATTTGTCTTAATACATATTATAAAAGCCAAAGAATACTTTGTTTCTTCCATTCCAGTGAGTTAAAAACTTGCAAGGAAGACTGAGAGACTAGAGGCCGAAGTTCCACACACCAACATGCAAAAATAAGGTCTCTCTCTGGTGGAAGGCTAGGTCCCAAAAAATGCAGCATGCCACAGCATTCCAGCCAATAGTTTCGAGATTGTAGCGGTGCTTCAAAAGCTGTCAGCTTCACTGTCACGTTGAAAAGGCAAGCGGCACGAACACAAACATTTCTTGCTTAAGGAGACAGTGATGACGTCTAAGCTCATTTAGGAGTAATCGTCACTTGCCGCATGCAGCAGATGCTGCACACAACACAAGGCAGAGGTAAAAATAGCTGAATAGATGGCATTGTCTCATTCTGAGGCGAAAAAAGAATACAGGACAAGAGGGAAAGTGAATAACACAATGTCAGAGCTGCATTCATGAGTAATTTTTTTTTTAGAGAAAATAAAAACCAGAAAATCCCTACAATATATGCCGAGATATTACATGGTCCCAAATGCATGACAGCAAAGGCAGCCACTGATTCCTGCATTTTTAAAACTTATTTCTTAATCTGCTATTTTAACTGTAGCTCTTGTGTTCTCTTTCTTTTCACAACCACATGATGTGTTGGATATACTTCAGATTTTTTAAAATAATCTTAGTTATGACTCATGAGTGCAGTCCTTCACTTTGTAAGTTGTCTTGTGTGCTATTTACCTCAGGAAGAAGCATATGGTATGTTATTCACCTAGTAAGTACTAATGTAAGCAACTATTGCCTTAGCACTGTACAAAGTTGTGGTTCCTCAAAGGCGAAAAAAGTTTCGGAAGATTCTTACAGCACTGAATCCATAAATGTAAACTATTGCATTGACTGCACACAACGTTGTTATACCTCAGGGTGTGAAGAATTTTGTGATGAATTGACAGTGGCGCATTCACCAAATGTAAACTACTACTGTCTTAAATAAGAACAGCATGCTACCTCAGATGCAATTTCTCGAACTCTGATGGCAGCTCGTTCACAATTGTCAACAACTACTGCAATAACACTACATGATGTCATGCTACCTCAGAGGTGAAGACTTCATTGCAGACTCTGACGGCGGCTCCTTCACAAACGTGCTCGCAGCCACTGTCAGGAACACTGGCTTGCACTGCGCCCAAACATATTCTTCAGAGGAACAACTCCAGGATCTCGCTTGCTCAACAAGAGTAGACACATCACTTTCCGACGGTGAGTCGCACCATATCCTGAAGACCTCCTGCTCGTCCGCTTCATGCGGACAGGGCGGAAGGCTGAGGTCGAGTGTAGTCAGGCTGCCTCTCCGCGGGATCTCAAAGTTGGCTTTGACGTCCATGAGGTCAAAGACAACATCCTCTTTGTTCAGGAGCAGGTAGGTCGTCAGTTTGGGAGAGGGCGTTGTCTTGCGGGTGGTTTCGACTCTGAGGAATGCTTCGAGGATGTCCAGCATGCAGCGGCGGAAGCCAGCGGAAGTACCACAGCTCTGACAGCCGTGCCTCCGCTCAGGCACGCGGATCAAGTAGCTCTCGATGGGGGACAGTGGAGTGGAACCAAACAGCAGCAGGACCTTGGTAACACGGTGTTTGCGGATGAGGTCCTGGGCGGCGCTGAAGATGGCGTCCATGCCTTGGAGGGACGTGATCGCCTTGCGCTGCTTGGCCAACAGGAACGGATTGAGAACCTGTGCCAGAGAAGCATTTTTTCTTATGACGTCATTATGACAGGAAGTCGGTCATCACAGTGACCGTCATGCTGCCAAAGCAATGACAGCAAAAAACTGCTTGTTCACCATAAGCCACTTTCCAAGCTTCCTGTGACGTCACAAGCAAACCAGAGGTGCACAGCACAGGTGGAACAACTGGGCTACTGCACTGAGCCGAGTGGCCACATGCGCGGCGAGCTCAGGTGCCGCGCCTTTTTTACTCATTCACGAGTGTTTCTTGGCCAGGCAGTTTGCAGCCGTTTTGCGATTCCAACTGTACTGCGAATTTTTTCGAGATAACTGGACATTGTAGAACCGTCGCGAGCACCGCTACAGACTGATACATCTCAAGTATGCAGCGAAGCTCCGACCACATTCAGGACCGCCGAAAAGAATTTCTGCGTTCCCGAAAGTACACCGTTTTCAAGGCTCTTCTTGTCACCACACACCGCAATTAGAAGTTGAAAAATTTTGATGCCTCTAGCTTGATTGGTATAGTGAAACATCGAAAATCTGGCTTTGTTAACTGAGATAACTGGTCAGCGGTGTTATACAGGACGCTGTGGATCGTGGCCAGTGTTACCAAGAGCTCTTTTTTTTTAGTTTTATCCTGCTACAGAAAGCAATGATACTCAATCGGAAAGGCAGAAAACAGGCACCCGAAAGCAGAACGAACGGCTGCATCGCGGTCGGTGCAAGCAGCGACAAGCGCGTGTTCATTACCAGCAGAAATTCATTAACCGAACAGATCTTGGCAAAACGATGTACCGGAAGTCGTCTCAACCGCCTTTAATTCGTTCCGGCTACCACCAGGTCAAACAGGTGAACGGAATGCCAGTGGCCTCATCGCTTTTGACGTCGACACTCGAACGTTATCAACCGATAACTAGAGAAAACGGAAGTAAAGGGTGCTGCGATTTCAAGCGCGCTGCAAACGCACAGCGGACACTCGTGTTTGGCGCGAGTTCAACGCCCCAAACACGTCTTGACCTCAAAACCAAATAACCAAGTGGAAAATAAAACTATCTGGTTCCTAGCATGTTTCGCGCGCATCGCATTCGCTGAATAATTCGGAAAATAGTGACCTAAAGGAAGTAGGCGCTACTCGAAAGGACAGGTCCGACATTCAACCAAGTGTCGATTTCGGCCACTCACCTTTTTGTGCGTGCTTTGACTTAGCGCAACGTCTTCGACGTGACGTTTGAGGTCGTCGTAGGGCATCGGTAACTGCTCGCGCTCGTAGAGTACATACTTGATAATCTCTACAATGAGCTTTCCCAGCTTGTCCGGCGATATCGTGCGCGTGAAGGCCACGTTTATGTCCAGGTGGTCGCAGCCAGCAACCCGCACCCTCTTGCAGGCAGCCATGTTTGAAATTGACGCCGATAACGCCGCCGCAGTCGCAACGCGCTTGTGACGTAATTGTTTTCACAAAAATTGATGAATGCTTTTTAACCGTATTAAAGTTACAAAAATATTATCTTTTAGTTATTGGGAAAAAAATGATTACAATATTGAGACTGCAGGTTTTATTCGTGAGGTTTATTTTCTGCGGTACCATTGCATTAGTCGTCTGCGAGCATGTCTGCTAGTTCCGTGGGTAGCCATCTGGCCGCCAAATTCCAACATGCATGCGGATCGTTTTTGAGCCGTTCAGCTACTCCCGCTAGCCGAGACATCGGGGTGAACCTGGTCGACGACACGACACAACACCGCGTAGGCGTCCGCGGCACCCATCGCGCGTTCCGCGAACTGCTTGCTTGCTTTCATCGAAACCCTTTCGAGGCGGCAAAACCCGTTCTTCGGGTCGTCGGTCGGACACTGACGCGCGCGCTCCCAGTATCATGTGGCCTGCGGCGTGCTCGGACACCTCGAAAACCGCTGTTATGCGCCGGTCGTGAAAAGCCACGTCCTGCAAAGTTGCAACGTCTGAATAAAGTTGCAGCGCAGCTTTGCGCTGGGCGATCATTTACGTACACACGAATGCACTCTACTAAAAGCGAGTGCACTCGAACGAGCCAGATCGATTTCACAATTTTCCGCGTTTATAAAAAAAAAAAAATCTCAACTCCCCCGCCGCGCATTACGAATTTCTCGATTTGATGAGATAAGCTATAATGACGCGCGTCTTTTGAAAATCATTGGCTCGGTGAACTTTACTGCTTTGTGCGTGCGTATCCAATCTGTCGCATCGTACATCCATAGTATCAGAGCTTTAACACTCGATTGCAGATAGAACAATATCGATCTGAGGCATCGTTTTGACATGCGTAGCGAAATGCTTCAGCAGAACTGCTAGAGCTGTCAAACAAGCGCATGCCGCGTTGGCTGCGTGCCGTTTGAAGTTCTAGTTCGCCTTAAGACCGCGCTATGGCGCCAGCGTCTCCGGCAGCGTACGGCAGCGATGCGGTCGTTGCCTCGTCGTTCGTCCGTTCGCACTCGCGTGGTGTGCTGCGGGCGCTACGTTCGCGTCGGTCTCCACAACACACGGCGCGACGCCGCCACACAGTCGGCGGAGTGCTTTGTTGTGGCCGGAGTTTGGGCGCCGACGCTGGTGCGGCGCGGCGGGCGATGCTTGCGGCGACGCTGACGACGTCGAGGTGCGCGGTTTGAACGAAGGGGCGCGCCGGCATCGAGTGTGTTCTTGTTCCCGTGTGTGCACGCGACTTTTGAACATCACCGCGCAGTCATGGATTTCTTCCGACTCGGATTGACGACGCCGTTCACTGCCGCTACTGCGAAATCCTTCTCTGGTGAGTATCCCGTGTCAGCATAACACTACACTGCCTCACCAATGGGCCTTTCAAATTTCTCCCCATTTTCCGTCGCCCCTATTATGCCCCATTGTCGCAGGGATTTCCCGCTGTCTGGTTTGACAGCTAGCTAACATGTGCCCTGCTGCAACCCCCTCTTCGGCTAGTTCCGTAGTGGTGCTTTGTGCAGCTCGAGTTCTGTTTGCGGGAAGGCAGTTCTGTGCGTGTTTTGCTCGGGCTGGAAGCACCTGACATTGGACCGGGTCTGTTTTCAAACCCTCGAGAAAGGAAAACATATTTTCGACTCGTCTAATGTCTTCGACCGTGAACTTGGAAGACATCCCGGCGCGCGCTCTGTAGTCTGATTCTATCTTTTGCAGTTAAACCAGCGCTTCAGGTTCCCTGGCTTCAATTTCTTCGCTTTTTTTTAGTTGCCTGCTTCGCACAGACTTTTTCGGTAAACAGTGGTCCCAACTTGCACCCCAAGCGCGGATGCGATAAACGAGGCCAGATGAGTGATGTCGCGTCTCATACAACGTCGAACGAGCTGCCAAGTCTGCCAGTCTGATGCCCAAGACGCCCCGCAATGTCCGAATTACGCTTTAACCTAGTACGTCTTCTCTGCTGTACAAAGGGAACAAAGAACCCCAGGTGGTCGAAATTTCCGGAGCCCTTCACTACGGCGTCCCTCATCCGCGTGAGTCGCTTTGGGACGTTAAACACCCATAAATCAAACCTAATTAGAATGCCACTTGTCTCAATTGTGTCTTGAACCTTTGATTGGTGTTCAATTTGACCTCGGGATATAAAGTGTGTTCAATTTTCTGGATCATTGTACAGAACTACATGACGTCCAAAGCAGGCTGGCTAGTTATAATCGTTAGATGTGGCAGTTATAACGGGTAACTAGAGAGACTAAGCATTTTCAGGCAGTCGCAGCGGAAGCAAAGAAAAGGAACTATCCTACAATTTCCCCAACCGCCAGGCATAAAAGAAGTGACATAGTAGTCAGCTGCACCAGACTGAACATGACGTCATCACCTCACATCTTAGTGCACTGTCTCCCGTTATTACCCGTTGCCCTTGACCCTAGTGCGAAGTAGCAGGTCATGTTACTGCGACCTTTCTATCTGCCTTTCCTGAGTTTAAATCCTCCTCATTCTCTATAAGAACACAACAATATCCCCCGCCTGTCCTGCCTAACACAAGAGTATCGCCATTTTATGCCTCAGTTAACTGACGAAAGAAATGGCTGTTTCTTCGCTTATAGTCGTATACAACGCAGAGACAGATGCCCCCGAAGGAGGCCCTGCACGCGACTGTCGTATGTAATCCGGCTCACCCGCAATTGATCCCCTTGCAAGGGGATTAACCGCGACTTCATGACAGTCGGTCGAAGCCATTAGTTGGAGGAGGGCGTCCTTGTTGAGCTACATCCGACTACAGGTCAATGAACCGACATAGCAGCACCCCGGGTAATTCAGCCTACCGTTTCATTAATGTGAAAGGAAGAGGGCTTCGTATAGTGGGTGCGATACTAGTGAGCAGCGCATTGTCTGGGTCTTGCTCCGTGTGCATCTTCTGTCATCTCCACCACCGCCAGTATAGTTATACTTGGCGCAGACCTGCAGAGGTGGGATTCAGCTGATATACCTAAGGCGGTGGTGGTCGACTGGCGCACAGTGTTAAAGAGATCCAAATCTCTTCACAGTCTCGGTTAGGTGTACCGGTCATATTTGATCCTAGTAGAAAGAACGCGTGAGAATCGCGCTGGGCGCCGGGAGCCCATGGCCTTGAAATCTAAGCCAGCCGAATACGTCCGCTTAGGCGCTGTGCGTCGGCAGAGGCGTCGAATGTACGAGTCCTACCAACAAGAAAAAGTGAGCTTTATCCCCTAACACCCCCCCCCCCCCATTTTTTTTTTTCATCGTGAAGGAGTACGGTTGGTTCTCACGTACGACGAATGCGTTCAGCCGCAAACGGCGGCACTGACTCCACCTCAGCGCTGTTCACTGATTAGTTCAAATAAACATCCGTGCTTATGTCCGCGACGAGTGATTGGGAGCAGCCCGCATTGTGGCGCTCCGAACATCGCAGGAGGCAATTACGACGAGCCTAAAAAGGGGAGTACATGATTTACGAGGAACAGTTTGCAGCTGTTGTCAGCTCGTCAGCTAAGTTCGCGTCTCGTGTTTCGTATATGAGACTCGCGACGTGAGAAACACTAGCCGTGGGCCTACGCGGCATAAAGTGGCGCCCGCTGACAAATCAATGTTTGTTCTTGGTGAACGCCGAGGTTACTATGGCGGGATGGATGGACCACGTGGCTGATAGGATGCCATGTGCGCCTAATTATTAGCCATCCCATAAGCAAGTCTCTCCTCGCCCGCGGCAAATGCTTCCGTGGCCGCATCAAATGAGGCGCTGAAGCGGGTGTGCTTATTTGCATGCCTCCGGGAACACCGATACCAATACTGGCAGGAAAAGCAAAGGTTTTGAAGTATAATGCTTTGGTAGATGTGGAAGTGGTTGAAATACACTTTTTGTAGGGCTGTGTGTCGTCAGTGTGAGACATCGAACAAAGCGTTCTTTATGGCAAGGGAACTTTGTTTTAGCTGTAGTCTGCCGTGCTTCGTGTCGCACATATCTTTTAACAAGTGTGCGACATATTTCACAAATACCTGGGGAGTGAGGCAGGAAACAACCTTTTCTGCCACCAACAACGTGCTCAACATGCAAGGTCAACTCAGAGGGCCCTTGGATTGAGCTGAGCTTCCCTCTAGGTAATAATAATAATTGGTTTTTGGGGAAAGGAAATGGTGCAGTATCTGTCTCATATATCTTTGGACACCTGAACCGCGCCGTAAGGGAAGGGATAAAGGAGGGTGTGAAAGAAAGGGGCGCCGTAGTGGAGGGCTCCGGAATAATTTCGACCACCTGGGGATCTTTAACGTGCACTGACATCGCACAGCACACGGGCGCCTTAGCGTTTTTCCTCCATAAAAACGCAGCGGCCGCGGTCGGGTTCGAACCCGGGAACTCCGGATCAGTAGTCGAGCGCCCTAACCACTGAGCCACCGCGGCGGGGCATCCCTCTAGGTGGTGCTGAGAGAAATACGTTGATGGTACGATGCTAGACGTCTTTCCGGTTCCCGGCTGCTTGATTACATTACCCGACGACAACTAGGCGAAAGGTCAGCTGGTTTTTCACAATCAATAGAACAGAGCTGTCCACAAATTCCTAACGAAATCAGCACTATTCTGAGTTTGATTTCAACTCTGCCAGTCAATTATCCGGGAAAGGGCGACACTCCCCTCCGACCAATAGCCCACAACCATTATCATTGCCTCTTCTGAACGCCAGGTGGTATCCCTTTTCTCCCCCGGCCTCTCCGAACACCATGCCTTTCCCACAGATTCGAAATACTTCCAAACATCATTCATAACAACCATAGCACTCTCAAGGACAGGCCGTGTACGAAGCTCCACCCCTAACTGCGTGCAAGGAAGCCATTGATCTTGGTGCCTTCTCCGACAAAGAGCCCCTCAAGTGTCCATAGCACTGCTGGAAGCCAACAACCACCGAAACCAAAGTGACTGTTGGCTTCGGTGATGTATGTCACAACGAGTCCCTCCTTTTCCTTCCATTGTCTGCTCAATAGCACTGCTGGGCATCCTAAAGTCCCTAGACCTGCTTTTGTGTAGGGGCATCCCATGTCCCCAGGTCAAGCTAGTGAGTGCCAGTGAGCGGTCATTTGTCATCATTGTTGACAAGTGTCTGGAACGCACTGCGTGGTGACCGCTCAAACCGTGAAATACGCGTGACGAGGGACCCCGCCTCCGAGAAGGGGCACTACTCTCCCGGTTCAAAGGCCTCGTCGCTGTCTGGAGTGCTCCCGCGCACGGCTACTCTCGCAAAGGGTGCGGGGACAAAAGCGTCTTCTCCCCGGTTCGACGAATTCCTCGGTGCCTTGGCTTCCAGCCCACTGGACGCTGCAAATCATGGTTTCACTTTGCCGTCGAGTCGGGATGGATGGACATAAGCACGCTGCACGAACATTGCCGGTGCGGAAACAGACGCGGCAAACTTCACTGGTGGGATTGGATTTGGTGGACTGACCTTTGTAATGGGCGGGCATCGCAGCGATCTCTGGCATTGCGAAGCCAGTGTTGTCTCTGGAGCGGTCTGGAGGGCGAATTTGGTCCAATACGTGACACGATCCCATGGACACGTGAATGTGCTGCCTAGCGGCCACGTGACCTGCGTCATGCGTGGATCTTGTCAAACGCTAGAACGGACCGCGTATTGAGAACTGTAGGGCGAGGACTTTGTGATACATCGCGCTGTGCCTTCAGCTTATCAGCTAGCCCAGATGCCAGTGCTTTTGAGACTGGGCACTCGAAGAGACACTGATTTTCGACCGCGGCTACGTTCGAGTTGAGAAGTTTCTGCGGCTTGCAGAGCTCGTAGTTGGTATTAGGACGCAGCAATCGAGAAGCCTGTTTTTCATTCCGTCCGAAACTTTATGAACTTAAAGGCAATCGCATGCGGTCGTTTTGGCGGTTTCTTTTTTTTCGAACTGGTGCTTTACACGCTGTACGTGCTGCTAGCTTTCCCAGTGTGACCAAGCGGATCGAAGACTTGTGTCATCGGGAATTCTCCAATTGGGACTTTTGTGATGGCGTCACCTAGTGGTAAGGGGCCTTAGGTGACGTTACCGTAGGGTGGCCTCCCAACCCCGGCCCACTTACCGCTCACAACGACAACGCCGGATTTTCTGTTGCGTTAAAATTCCACATAAACTGACGTGAGAGAGGTGTAGTACGGTTAAAGATAATATTCAACACGGCAGTGTTCAACTTGTACCATCCGCAGGAAAGCGCTTTAGGACGAAAGGCTGTACAACTGAAGACTTGATGGATATCTGATGTTGCTGTTCGTAAGTCAGAAAGACGACAGACCATGCGCGGTTGCCCCGGTAGACGAGGACACCACAGCAATAATAATAGTAATAATAATAATAATTGGTTTGTGGGAAAAGGAAATGACACAGTATCTGTCTCATATATCAGCGGACGCCTGAACCGCGCCGTGAGGGAAGGGATAAAGGAGGGACTGAGATAAGAAAGAAAGAGGTTCCGTAGTGGAGGGCTCGCGAATAATTTCGACCGCCTGTACCTTTAACGTGCACTGACATCGCACAGTGCACGGGCGCCTCAGCGTTTCGCCTCCATCGAAACGCAGCCACCGCGGTCGGGTTCGAACCCGGGAACTCCGGATCAATAGCCGAGCGCCCTAACCACTGAGCCACCGCGGCGGGGTTCAGAGATCTAGGACGCTTTGGTATTTAAGAGCAGCCAGGGCGTATCAAGCTTTCAGAATGAATAAATAACTAAAAGGCGCTGTAGGATAATTTAGGCAGGGAGAGAAGAAGGCCGCCACCTTTTTAGGAAAAGAACGCATGTTTTGCTTATTAACTCGCCGTCTTATCCGCGTTTTAGGGGCAGTTTTGACCAGTATACATCTGCATGCCCCAAGCTGCACGAGAGTCATCTAGCTAAGCCCCCCCTATTTTGTAGGTCCAGCCAGATTCCCAGATTTCGATGCGTAGCCCTTTGGGCAGTTCGGCGACTGCATGGTGCGACCGAGGTAAGGGCCAGGCACCAGTGCCCTCATTCAAGGCACTTTTCCCGCCATCGAAATACGCTCGAAAAGACTCCTATAGCTGGGCTTTCTGGACGCGCACCACAAAGCGTTGTTCAAAATGTACTTTTCAATCCCATCAAGGAGCTGAAGGGAGACCCTCCTTCCCTCACAGCGGCGGCGTTCTCCGCTGCTGCTGCCAGACCGCTGGGTGGCGCCACCAGTGCGTAGAGTCACTGAATGCGCACTGCGACGCCTCCTGCTACTGAGGGGGCCCTCCTCCTCAGGGCCACAAATCATGCTTGTGCTCCGTCACCTCCTTGTGAAGCCATAAAGATTGGGAGTCTGCCGTGCTTTCGGGTCTTTGGGCATTCCTACAGCCCTCCGTCCCGCATGCGCAGTTCTGTATTTTTTTCTTTTTGCGCAGTGGAGGAATTTATTGGAAAGACACGTGTGTTGGGACTAGGGTAGCAGGGAACGAGGGGGTGAGGCTTATCTCTGTTTGAGGTGCCTGTCAGTCGGCTGTGGGCAAAGCTTCACCGTTCAGTGACAGCGGAACGACTCGCTTTTGAGGCTCGCAAAGAGTCCCGCAGAACATTGAACGCGCTCATGCATGCTGGGAGTAGAAGCACCGTGTGGGAGCGAAAAAAATGCTGCGCATAAAATGGAGGCAATGTGCAGTATAGCTTAACGACTGGGATGTGTAAACGTGCTACGATAGCCATCATTATAATCCTGCGAAATTCAAAGGAGCGGAGGATGTTGTAGTGTCTGCGCTTGTGCTGCTTTATGTAAAGCTTACACCATGGTTGCCACGCATTCTTTTTATTACACGTGTAGTCGTAGACTCGTGGTTCACTAATGATATATCTAATGACGATGATGTCTTTCGGTCGGCACGACTTGGAGTTAATAATAATAATTAGTTTTGGGGAAAAGGAAATGGTGCAGTATCTGTCTCATATATCGGCTGACACCTGAACCGCGGCGTAAGGAAGGGATAAAGGAGGGATTGAGAGAAGAAAGGAAGAAAGAGGTGCCGTAGTGGAGGGCTCCGCAATAATTTCGACCAGCCGGGGATCTTTAACGTGTTGCACTGCCATCGCACAGCACACGGGCGCCTTAGCGTTTCGCCTCTATCGAAACGCAGCCGCCGCGGTCGGGTTCGAACCCGGGAACTCCGGATCAGTAGCCGAGCGTCCTAACCACTAAGCCACCGCAGCGGGTACTTGGAGTTTAAGTCCAGTTTTTCCATGTATTACGCCCCGGCGAAGCCGAGCACCAGGCCAAGGAAATGCTTCTTCCCATTGGAAAACGGGGTGGGTACCTGACGGCGGTGGGGATCGAACCCAACACCTCCCACATACGAGGGGAATGCTCAGGATGTTCTGTAGTGAAACTCCGGCGGTTTGGACCAGCTGCCGTTAAACAACGGCAGTTGTGATCTCTCAGCCGTCCTCACACGAAGCTGTTGGAGGAACGGTTAATTAGACGAGAATGAAGCGACAGGGTGTTCTTGTCATCAAAGTTCGTGCTCCATTAAGGAGCCGTCTTTCCTCTTAAGTTGGTTTACTTTCGCGCCCAGCTTTCGTTTCCGCTCGTGGGTCTTCTTAGGTCGCTGCACTCGCGTTCATTTCTCTTTTTTTTCTCGTGGCGCACAGGTTGTTAGCAGCAGGTGTTACCGGCGCGCTCCATCTCGAAGACACATGCTCGGCTGTTGCAAATTATTTCTCCTTTGCTGTTCGCTTGTTGCTGGTTGTCCTCTTTTTGTTTTTCTTTCTTTTTTTAGCCTCCCTTCCCCCCTCCCCACTATTTCTTTCCCCTTCTGGTGTTGACTAACTTAGTATCTTGCCGCTGTCCAGAGAATAAACTGAACTATACGGACTTTGGGCAAAAACAATAATGTTGCATGTAGGGGCTCGGTTCTGTAATTTTTTCCCATAGCTTTTGTTTATTTATTGCGTGCGTGCGTGCATGTTTCCGCATACGCATGAGCAGCCTCCTAACGAAATTGCTGCATCTTTTTTTTACCTTGCCAGACCGTTTTGTTCTCTAGCCTGTTTTATATATTTTCATCTTTACTCCGGACTGATGAAGTGGTCGCACTTTTAATGATGCCAGGAACTTCCTTAGTATGTTAGCATGGAAGCTATTTTTGGGGACTGCGCTGCCATCGTGGATTTGTTTTCTTCCTTCAGCGAAATTAAGAGCTCGGTGGGCAATTTCTTCTGTTTTCTCCTTGAATTACTGCGGGTACCGATACGGCCCCTGGTATGAGCCTCTATAAGGAAAATAATAATAATAATAATAATAATAATAATAATAATAATAATAATAATAATAATAATAATAATAATAATAATTGGATTTGGGGGAAAGGAAATGGCGCAGTATCTGTCTCATATATCGGCGGACACCTGAACCGCGCTGTAAGGGAAGGAATAAAGGAGGGAGTGAAAGAAGAAAGGAAGAGGTGCCGTAGTGGAGGGCTCCGCAATAATTTCGACAACCTGGGGATCTTGCACTGACATCGCACAGCACACGGGCGCCTTAGCGTTTTGGCTCCATAAAAACGCAGCCGCAGCGGTCGGGTTGGAACCCGGGAACTCCGGATCAGTAAATAAGGAAAAGAAATAGCGCCGGTTACAGCGGGAGAAAAGCTGGCGAACTCTGCATTCTGACGACGCCAATTGGAACCACTCCCGTGTCGATGACGTAAAGGGAGACGTTTTAGAAAGCGATGATGCGGGGAAAAAAAACTAAAAGAAACAGGTATGGTGAAAATGTTTTATGTCTCCGGAGCAAAGACTAGCCCGGCGAGCAGCTGCGCAAGGGATTCGCAGACTTTTCAGTAGAGTACAACGAAGGGATATTGTTAACCGCCGACCATGCGACTCACTAGTGTTTGCTGGTGTATTAGTTTCAATATTGCCGCTGCTATATTAGGAGCAGCGGGACTAATAATACATTATGAGCCTTAGGTATGCAACAACCATTTTCCCCTTTCTCTTCGATCTTAAGTAAGGGGCTGGTGGTGGTAGTGGTTTTATTAAAAATAATAGTAAAAAGGAAGGAAAAGATTTTTGCTAGCCCCGGCATCTGCCATCGATACTGAAGCACCTGAGCTGGGGCAGCGGAAATAAAGGATAGCAGGCAGAATGGAGAAATTAAATGAAAGACAGTAATGGGCTAGAGTGTGGAGTTCGCTGACCGTTCTTCGAACGAAGACTGAGAAAGGCCGCGCCAGTGTCGGCGCGCGTGCCGCATCAAAAGGAGCCGTCTGGTTCCTACTTCCTCCGTCTTGCAGCGGACGTTCTTGTTTACCCGCGCCGCCTCGGGCATAATCCGCCTTGAAAAAGCCTAACCAGATACATCCTGTCGACATGTGTGCGTCGTCAAGGGGTGACGAGACTTCGGCGATGCGGGAGAGATACAGCTGGGTGGGGACCGAGTGCTGGGTGACCAGGAAACGGATTCTTCCCTTAACGACTGTGTTCTTTTTGTTGCTGTCAACAACCTGAGTCATCGCCTCGCCGGCACATGTTTCTAGCATCTGTGGTGCCGTGGGTGGCGTGGGGAACGGAAGTCGCATTTGTGTTCTTTGTGTGGTTATTTGAAACCTCCTTCCCAAATGTTTTAATCAGAGCTTTTTCCCCAATCTCTGATCAGTGGGCGGACCTTATTTTCCTTTCCCTAACCACTGATTGGCGAGATGGGTCGTTTGTTATCTTATTGGTTGCTGTCCCCGCTAAGGGCGGAGACAGAGGGTTTAAAACCAAGCGCTCTGGGTTGAGCGGGGGCTGAATTCGTCTGATCCACGATTTAGTCATGTAAATAGTTTTCTCCTTGCTTTGTTTCTTCTCGTTTTTTTACCTATGTTGTAAATAAATAGTTAACCTTCTCCGTTCCTTGAGTAATGTGAATGTTTGCGAGTAGAACCACCGGGTCATCAAGAAACCCCGATTTCATCATCAAGTAGTTTCCTCTCATCGCCACCGGAAGGGGAAACTCAACTTAGAGGATTAAAATTGAGGGACGCTTAAGCTTCGTCTTTAAGAGCAGGACGCGACAGCGTGCTGCAGCGTTGCCAAGGGATCCATGGAACGCCGCAGTCCGGTGCGACGCCTTGCCCGGACAATTTAAGGAAAAGAAACATATCTTGGTGGACACCCGAACCGCGCCGTGGGGCAAGGAAAATGAAAATAAAATTGGTTTTATAAGGAAAGGAAATGACGCCTGTCTCACATATCTCGGGGGACACCCAGACCGCGCTGTAAAATGAAGAAAAAGCACCCTTCTAAGACAGCACCGTGTTCACTAGACGCGCCTTTGTTCATTCCAAACCATCGAGCTGGCAGTCCTCATGGTAGAGGACTAAACGTGATAATTTATTTCTCCGTTTGAGAAAATGGGGTCTTTCTTCCCCATACTTGTACCTGAGGCAGGTGCCGTCAAGATTTATGTTTCTTCGAGATCAACGCGACCGTTTCCTGCGGACATTTATTCAAGTGAGGCTTTCTTCGGCTTTGTCAAACTATGTTATTTCCACTGTAGACGCGATGAGATGCAGTGCAAGTAGATTTTTGAAAGAAGTTATCTTTGCTTTCCGGTTTCTAAATGCTCGCTTCAGTTTGGAATACCTTTCAGATGTTACGCGTAAGAAATTTCCAAAAGATTTGCTTGACTGTGTCTTCCCGGAACCAATATATCGATCTCTGTATAGTGGAGGCCAAGGAGGAAATGTTTTAAAAAGAGTAAGGAAAATGGTGGTGCCAGCGGGTGTGAAGACGTTTTTCTTCAAGTTGCACACTGGTACGTTGCCGGTTAAAACATGGACGGAGCAGAAGGGGTTGTTTTTACCATGTTGTGCTTACTGCTTGTTATGTCACAAACCAGAGTCGATAGAACACGTCTTCATTGATTTCTGGGATTCGCTGCTCTTTTGGGACGTGCTCCAGCGTACAATAAAGAAAGACTTACCCTCGACGCCGTATGGGGTACGATTCCTGGACGTTGAGCCGGATCTTTATAAATACGATGTAATTTTCCTTCTTGGCGTGCACAGCATTTGGCGAAGCAGGATGGCTGTACGACAATGCGATGAAAATGCGCGGTCTCTACGAGATTACCTATGTTTTGGAGATTAAGTTATGGAGTTGATGGGAGAGTTGTGTTCTTTGAAACAGTTTTGATTTTCTCACGTGATTGAAACGCAGGTCCGCTCTTGATGTTTGAGAATGTAGCGCAGAACATGTTTGTGATCTGTTGTAAACTGTCGAAACAGGCAATAAAGACAAAAAAAGAGCTGGCGTGGCGGCGTGGTTAGCGTGCTCGTCTCGCAATCCGGATGCCCTGGTTCGATTCCCCAACTCAACCAATTTCCCACTCGGTTGTATTTATTAATGCTTCTGGGATTTTTCGCTCACGGCCAACGCCGCCGACTCCGACGACACCGGCTTTTCTGCCACAAGGGGCCCTTAACGCTGTCGCGTTAAAGGTCTGATATACTAAGCGTTAACTTCTGATAAACGAAGCATTAACTTGCTTCAGAACCATCGGGCATAACGGTTCGTTGAGTCTGTCTTTCTTTTTTTTTTTAGTCTGACGTAAGGAGCTTTCGAATAGCCTGGAAGTCAGCAGGCAGGATGATTTTTTCCGCATGGGCTGCCATTATGGAACCACTTCCGCACCTTGAGGACTCCTCAGGGCAGGTGCCTCGAATGGTCGAACAGCTTCGAGCGGTCGATGGCCATTTGCATGCGAAAGTCCGGTCGAGGTGGCGAAATATTAATCGCGACATTATGTACTTCTCGTGTAAGTTCGAGCTCTCCAGAACTTCCCTTAATGGGCGCTTTCTTTCGAACCGACAAGAAGTGCTGCGTATTTTATTATTTTTTTTCGTGACTTGCACCCAGTTTCCGTGCTGGCAAGAGACGTGAAAATAAAAGTTAACTTATTGCCCTTGCGCTTCTTAAGGCTGCTGTTTACGGGTCGTTTCGCCAAACAAGCCAGTGGCTATACTCGTAATGATTGCGAGGAAGGTTTTTTTTTGTTTGTTTTAATGCGAAAGCATTACGTAGGCTTTGTCCCGTGTTTCGTGTCCGCAAAACATGTTCGCACGATTACGTCGTTCTGTGAAGATAAATGTGCAAAATTTTAATTATGTTAAATAGATCTTCCTGCGGAAAAAAATTTGGTTGATGAGTTGTAATTATTTAATTAATTAAACATGAAAATTACACTTAGACGTCACAAAAGAGACGAACTTCGACATAACATGTGGACAACACACCAGCTACGGACGTCGACATAACATCTGGACGACACAACAGTCACGGACGTCGACATAACACATGGACGTCACCCGATAACTTTATGGTACGCTTGCTGGAGTCGTGGGAAAAAAACCGAGTTAGAAATAAAAATACAAAACAATTAAAAATAAAAGTACTGAATAAAATAAAAATAAACAAAAACATCACAAAATTTCAAATAATAAGAATGGAGGGAGCAAGGGACGAAAGTTATACCCCGGTCACACGGGCACCCTAAAGGCACTTTGAACTAATGCTCCTTTACGCTGCCAAAGGAGCACTACTTCAAGGGAGTTCGTCCGTGCTACACGGTCGCGGAACGACCTTCGCAAGAAGTTTTTAGCGCCCCCATCGGCGAAAAGCGTTATTTAAATTGCAAACCTCACTGCACATCTAAATACATAAATGTCACATTTTTTAGTAAATTAGTTTTATAACCGTATTATGTTAAAGCAACGCAATTTTAACTGCAATATTGACATGATTTTTCAAGTACAGAGCATAACATCACAGTGCTGGCCACACTGGGCCCAACTCGCTCGTATATCTGGAACGAGAGTATGGCGTGGTGAGACTGCCACAAAACAAATGACCATCTTATATTTTAAAACACCACTAATCTTATGAAGTGAATTTATAAAACGAAAATTGAACGTTTCTTTTCTCAATTTATTTATGCTGTTAACTCGCTGGGAGAGAGAGTACTCCCTTGAAGCCTCAAAGGACGAACTCGAGCTGCCTTGTTTCGAAGCTCCTTTGAGCTAGGTGTCCTTTGGCGCGTCCGTGTGGCAGCGCGCGTTCGTCCTTACAGTAATGGAGCATTAGTTCAAAGTACCTTTACTGTGTCCGTGTGACAGGGGTATTACAGGCTTTTCGCATTTCCGCTCTTAAGCAGACTTAAGTGCAATCCTATAACTTTTCTTTTGTTTTTCTTTAGCCGCGAGTGTATAGTGTGAGTATTTCGTATCAAGCTGAGGAGGTTATAATGAATGACAGAATGGAGGCTCAGTAACTTGTTCACTCTGGGCGGACACTTGGATTCCGTCTTGAGAGAAGGAATGAAAAAGTGGAAAGAGGACATAGAAAGAGTGCCTCCTGACAACGTTTGCCTTTAGCATATGCAGACGCACAGGTAGGTGCAATATGAGAGGGAACACGGCAGCGCGTGCCACCGCTGCGTTTCGCGGACCACTGCCGCCGAGAGGCGGCGAATGGTCGTGTTTCCTCTCATATTGCTTCTAGCTGTATACGCTCACTCTTTCTTGCTTTCCGCCTTTACTGGAACCCACTGTTTCATGTGTCCTTTTCTGCTTGTTTTTTTCCGCTAGCTTCTTAGCTCCCGCATTTACTTCTCACGCTGATTGGTGGTCGTACTGGTTTCGTCACTTAACGGGGCAGAAAGGTATTTTCCGTTCGTATGGCTTTAGCTTCGTCCATGCACATTTTTAATGCCCTTTATGTCTATGAGTCGGTGTCTCGTTTGTCAATTCATTCATTCATTCATTCATTCATTCATTCATTCATTCATTCATTCATAAATTCATTCATTCAAACAGTTTGAAATTGCTCGAAGTCATGCTGTACGAAAATTGCAGGCATATTGAGTTGAGTGCTTTGTTTTGCACTTAAGAGCACACTCTGCTATCAGCAATAAATTAAACGCGAACGGGAAAACTGAAACGCGATAAGCGAACACGCAGATAATAGCCGGCAGAAAGGAAATAGCGCGTCTGTATCCGCAGCTCGGAATTTTGCAGCATATCTACACACGCGATCTCGCCCGCCTGACCTGTCACTGAAAGTGACGAAGGCCGTTTTTTATCTTGTTTAGAAAAATATCTGCTACTCGCCAACAACGGGTTATCGGTATCAGAGAGAATGCGAAACTATTTGTTCTCAGTCTTCTGATTCGACCAGCCTTAGCTATAACTGCTCTGTATACAACCGGGGTAGTATATAAACACGTGCATTGGCTCAAGCGGGAATATGCGTACAAGTGTATGCAAATAAAATTAATCGACTGAAAGTAAGGAGAAAGCCAAAAGCGAGTCTACTGCATGCTATAGACGTTCAAATTTGAAAAGCTTTCGCGAAAGTCACTACCACAAGGCAGTGCACGGGAAGAACACTTTTCGCATCTGTGTGTTAATGATAATAATAATTGGTTTTTGGGGAAAGGAAAAGGCGCAGTATCTGTCTCATATATCGTTGGACACGTGAACCGCGCCGTAAGGGAAGGGATAAAGGAGGGAGTGAAAGAACAAAGGAAGAGAGAGGTGCCGTATTGGAGGGCTCCGGAATAATTTCGACCACCTGGGGATCTTTAACGTGCACTGACATCGCACAGCACACGGGCGCCTTAGCGTTTGTATTACATTCCGTGTGCTCATCCTATGGGCCTAAGTGTGAGGATTCCGTCACCTGGCTGCGTCTTTATATGTATGTGCGTCCGTTTGATACGCACGCGCATCGTGGGGCCCAGGGTGATGCTCGGCTTGGCGCGTAAGAAAAGCGTGCCGACTTAAAACGACTTAGAGGTCGGCAGTAAGTGCCGGAAGGCGATGAGCGAAGCGGGGCGACGTTTCGGCTCTCCTGTGTGAACGCCGGGAAGGGCAGGTTGCGTCGCCCACCTGCTCTCGAGCTGGGAAGCGTAGCATCTGCCTGCCCTTTTGGAAAGGGAGCGTGCGCAGGTGGTTTCGGAGAAAAGGTGTTGATGCGTGTCAAAGCCGACACGGGTAAGCTTACGCTGGTGTAGTTAGGCCGTGTAATGTTAGCCGGATGAGGTACGCGCTTGTTTGCGACTCGTGCGGGCATTGCACGCCGTAATGAGAATAGTATACGTCATTCTTAGCGAGTGCCAATGAACAAATATAAGCCGTTGGGAGGGCATTTCTTTGTTCTTATTGTGGCTTGCAGGTAACCGGGCTTTTCTAAATTAGACTGCGACACTGATGTTGAACCTTGCTGGCGTTTCTTTTTTTTTTATTGACCGTATTATTCCTATAGCTTCAAGGTGTGTGCCTAAAGGCTGCATATGCCAGAGTACGACGAGCCTTGATTGCTATCTCGAGAACATCTCGTGCGTGCTGCGTATCAGTGAGTACTTTGTGAAGAAGAAAAAATATTTTTTTCGTTTTCCTACAACTAGACAGTTAAACCACAGCGTTACCCTAAATATTTTAAGGTGACTCTTGCAGGAGAGCACCTTTATTGGGATCAGTGCTCAAGAGTTGCAATGTATTCACTTGTAGGAGGAGCTTGTGTAACAGTTTCAAGCATTGGAGCTTCTTGAATATATATCGTATAGATTAAACGAAACCCACTGGTGAATGTGAGCATAAGGAATTAGTGGACATGGATTACCAAGTGGGGTTCACCTATACGACCGCTAAATAATTAGTAATCGAATTTCTCTCTCATGCTGTTTCGGTTTAAGCAACACTGTGACGTTAAATGTCCGTATAGATCACGTGAGTCATGAAAAAACAGCTGTATAATCTCTACTTCGTCGCTTGAATTCACCACGTCAAAGCCAGCATGCCACAAGAGCCATTATACAATGAGTGAAGAAACAGCGGTTGTTATACTGCAACTTGCCCTCGGGCATTTGAGTCTGCTTAGAAAGACGGCGCATGGTTTGTAGCATTCGGTGCTGCGACTTTCTCGGTATCGTGAGTTTGAGGGAAATTTCTCCCGACACGCCTGGAAAACCCGATGTCCTTGTAGGCGGGTCATTCATTACGCACATATTCGTCGACAAGCCCTGAGCCCAATTGCCGCCTTGTACGCGCCAGTTCGCATCAGGCGTGATCGATCTACAGCTCATGTAATCAATCATCGTGACGCGACTGGGCGCTCCAGCTCCGTCCGTCCGTCGCTTGGGCGCGCTGTGTGATGCGCTTGACGGCCGGCAAGGTGAAGAACCTGGTCGCCAATCACCTGCAGAAGCTCAATTGATGGATCAGCGCTTTGGCGCAGCTGATAATTACGCTGTGGAAATGGGAAAATGCATTAGCGCCAGAAAGGCGCGAACACATTGATCAGAGTAAATACGCTTCCCTTGTTGGCGCATGCACACACACACACACACACACACACACACACACACACACACACACACACACACACACACACACACACACACACATATATATATATATATATATATATATATATATATATA
This sequence comes from Amblyomma americanum, assembly GCF_052857255.1. NCBI lineage: Eukaryota > Metazoa > Arthropoda > Arachnida > Ixodida > Ixodidae > Amblyomma > Amblyomma americanum. Next base: position 158,539,740 of record NC_135501.1, read on the forward strand.
TATATATATATATATATATATATTAGTCGTCACCTGTGTGAGGTGACATGTATCAACTGGGTCCCTACAGCATGTTTGCGACATGCAGTGACAAAGTCATTCGTGCGATAATAATTGCAGTAGTAATATTAATAATGCGTAATATATTTTCTTCGCGATGATGCCGGAATGCTTATTGGACATCCTGGCCGGTACAGCATTCGGCCCTCCACTATTTCCCAGAATGGAGCAAATTCAAGGGGTATAATGAACACCATGAAATGTCCTTCAAAGAACTTCGCGTCGTGTATTTTAACCAAGATGCAGCAAATAATAAAAAGGCTTGTTTGCGCAGCAAAATATGGACACGCGATCGCACTATGTAATGCGACAAGTCTGCATTAGCAGTATTGGTTGCATACATTTCGCTGCTACAATGATCGCTTCCCTGTTAAGGTTTTTAATTGCGCTTCTCCGTCGATTTTTTGCCTCAGTGTTACGTGTGCTTCTAGTGGGTGGAGGCGTCTTGAGGGTGGGAGTGAGTGGATGGGTGGTGGGTATGGCCTTCTGGGAGTAGAAGGGGTAGTTTGGTGGTGGGTAGGTCAATTTGGAGAGTAGAAGTGGGTGTTTGGTGGTGGGTATGGCATTTTGGAGAGTAGAAATGGGTGTTTGGTGGTGGGTAGGCCATTTTGGAGAGTAGAAGTGGGTGTTTGGTGGTCGACAGGCCCTTCTGGAGAGTAGAAGTAGGTGATTCGTGGTGGGTGAAGCTTCTGTAGTGTCAGGTGGATTTGTTGCTGGTTGGGTGGCGGCTCCTGGGCGGTGAAGGACGGCGCACACTCATGGCGGAATTAAGGTGGGTTATGTGGCGGTGCCGGGGGAGAAAGGGGGGGGGGGGGGGGAGGGCTTCTGGAGGTTCTAGTTGCGTGTAGGGCAAACCTAGGTGGATGTTGGAGAAACCTCCTGGAGGGTAGAGGCGGAATTCGCATCACCAGGCGAAGAGGTTTTGCGAATATTGGGGTTATAATACTGCAGCGCCACCTTGTAGCGGCCGCGCGAAGAGAACGAAGAACCTGAAGCGGGAGCCGATCAGGACGCTGGAGGCGCCTTGCTGGCACGGCAGCCTACGGTACGCTCTGGGGCACTCTCAAATAAATGTGGCCGCACCACATCTGGATCCTTTCTGCGCCACAGTACTAACGTAATAACAGGAAACATTGCATCATCGAACAGCTAGGGCATTCGAACGCGATCGATCGCTGGTTTGTATAGGAGTGGGTTTGATATACCTGTTCCTGCGTGGTCTTGTCGCTGTAGCTTGCGGCTCTGGAGTCGCGCGTTGCACCGGTCAGGATTTCTAAAAACAGTCGAACCTCGTTATAACAAATTTGTTTATAACGAAATACTGCAGATCACGAAGCAATGACTCCCCTTGAAAGCTCAGTCAACACGAACTACAACGATTGTAGCTGCGCCTATAACATCGCCGGGTAGTACCTCGACTTCGTTATAACGAGGTTGAACGGTATGCGCTGTCGGGTACCATCAGCGCTCTGTTGCGCCATTCGGTTCTGAACGTATCTTTTTTTTTCATTTCGCTGCTAGTCAAACGTTTGCACAGCGTGAGTTGTGATAGAGAGGTCTATCTACGTATGATGACCTATACAGTGCGTCTGCGCCAACGAAAACCAGCTCGCTCGATGCATTAGTGCATCATCGAGCACGCTCACGTCCGGCTCGTTTGGCCAAGCAGAGCTGGGCCATTGCGAAGTGCGTGCAGTTACAAGAGCATGCACCGGAAAGGGGGGGGGGGGGGGGTTGGTACCGTCTTGTCCCGTACTGATTTTTGTTTGGACATCCAGCACCGACTCGTGACCGCGTTTCGCCGCACGAGCAGCCTGACCTGCCCGTCGTTAAGTTCGAGGGGTTGCCTCGAACAAAGCAGCTTTGAGGTCAGTATTCATACCCTCTGTCCTAAAGGTAATGGACCGACGGTGAAAGCTTATAGTGCCTAAGGAACGCGAAAAAAAATACTACGTGGACGCTTAAGTGATCTGAAGATCTGAAGAGTGGAATGCGATAGCATTAGATTTCACACTTCTGGGTGTGTCTGCGTAAGTTTCTGTGCAACTGTCGGTCCATCAACCGCCAAATTCTGACTGTTAGCTGTAACAAGAGGTATTTGCTATGCCGTGATCGTGCCGACATTCGCATATATCACTTTTTTTCAGATTTTTTATTCCGAGTCTATCCAGGTTGCTATGTGCAGACGAAAGATTGCTCACAACCTGGCGGACAGGCTTTGACGACATCATAAGGGCACGTGAGCTCTCTCGACCAATAAGCTAGTTTCGGTCAAATGTTTAGGGAATCCCCCAAGGTGGAATAGATTTGTAATAAGGGAGTAATTACTCACTGGCATCCACCAAGCGCAGCCATACGGCTACTGCGGCTGGCCGTGCATAAAGTGGCTTAAAGAAAGAGAGGGAAAGAACTCCAAGCCCTTTCTGTCTTCGCGATAAGAAGAATGTTCTTCAAGGCGGTTACCGCGAACAAACGAGCACGTTGAAGAAGACGACCACAGGCGCGCCTTCTACGTGTGCTCCGTCTTTTGTTCGCCGCTCTAACCTCTTTTAGAGCATAAAATGGAAGCACCCAGCTCAAACAGAAGTCGTGTTCAATTACGCTCGTATCTTCCGAAACAGTCATCAAGGCATTGTGGGCTCGACCTCTTTGCGGTCCGCGACCGGCGTGAAAAATCTGCCGCGTTATGCGATGTCTCCTCGGCTGCGACATGAATCGACATGAAAACGCACTCCTTTCAGCAGCGGGGGGCTGAGAAAAAGCGAGGGTTCGCATTCGCTCTTTGGGGCGCTGTTTGGGAAGGCGGGTCACGACTGCCCTTTCGCCTCCACGGGGTGCGCGAAAGCGGCGCTGGCGAGCGCGTTCTTCCGTGACGGGGCGCTCCGTTAGCTCCGAGGGCGAAAGCGCCCTCTGTCGGAGAGCCGCCGTCCCAGCAAACCGCCTCGGCCCGCGTGAAACAGGCGTCATTCGAAAGCTGATGTATGTACGGCATGCTTCTCACTATACTGCACTCACTCACTCACTCACTCACTCACTCACACGCACAGTACTTGCGTAAAGACAAAGCCAGAGAGAAAACGTCTCCTGTCCTAGGTCTGTATCTTTCGGTATGTCGGGCATTTGTGTTCGATTATTCGATTGGAAGGTGGTTTGAAGCTGTTGTCTGACAACCGTACACAGATACACACGTGTGCTCCCGATCCTGGGCGACTTGTTTTAGGAACAAACTGAACGCAAATCCGGAGTTTCTTTACGGACAACTTCAATCGCGATCCGGATCTGACAACTACCTCAGGTATCCTCGTGCTCACGAAACATTCAGATGCAAGCAGGTTAGTGGTCAGAAAGTTTGATAGCCCCATTTAATTCGGAAATCGCGCTGAAATATTTCTATTAAAAAGCTGATTTTGCTTAACTTTTACCCGATTACGAACTCATTTCTTTGGGTAAAATTATACATATGAATACACCTCCACCTGGCATGGAGCTCGCCAACTAGTTGACGATGATCGAGTGAGAATGGCGAGCAGTACTGCATGTCGGGCGGACTTGAGCCTTCAGTTAGGATCGGAAGTGCCCATGTGACTGTAGTGCAAGCTCTGCATATATGCTGCACGTCTGGATCTGTACTTGTTACGCGCGCTGATCATTTGCATAGAGCACGCGCCAAGCCCAGCCGTTTCTTTCCCCGGAGTCTCACGAAGCTTCACCGACATCCAGCTCTTCTGTCGCGCGTGACTTTCTTTTTCCCCGCTCTTTTTTGTTGTTTCTATAGTGCGGCTTGATCGCTCCCCCTCATCACGTAAATGATCCAAGTAACCCGAGATGAAGGCTTTCGTGCTTGCGGTGTCTGAGTTAAGTGAGCGTTCGTAAACGTTGCGATGTCCTGCTGAGAAGAGGTGGTCAGTTTCTTCACGGCTTGTTGACTCCGAGTACGTACGTGAGGTCTCAAAAGGCACCGCTCGTTTTGTTGCATTTGCCTTTTTCTTCAGTGCCTTTGGCAAACGCCACAATAGTGCCCCTGTACTTATACCGGGTGTTACAGAGAAGACTAAGTAATTTTCAAAAATAGGGTTTTTGAAGTAAGAATATGACTTTTGCGGCATGGTATTGCCAGGCTTGGCGGACACCAGAAAACTGGTGAATCATTTTGACTAATAAGGTGGTTAACTGATGTTCAAAAATTAGCTTTTTTAACTATTAGAGTTAGGCGCCTGGTTGCAATTAGAGACTTGTAGCGGGTAGTTAGTAACCGTCATATCGGTTTTTTAGAATTTCGAGAACGTGATTACCCTCGACGCTGTGGCTCGACAAAATCTGGCTGCAATGCGCGAAAATACATGCGCATTTCAAAGCATGCAGGAAAACCAACCCCTCCAGTGCACGTAACTACTCGAAATAGCCAAATTTTGTCGACCCACAGCGGCGAGGGTAATCGCGTTTTGGAAATTCTAAAAACTGGTACAACGGCTACTAACGACCGGCTACAGATCTCTAATTGTTTAACTGTAATACTTAAAAAGTTAATTATTAGAAATTGGCTAACCAGCTTATTAGTTAAGATGATTCACCGGTTTTCTGGTGTGCGCCAACGTTGGCAATACTATGCCAGGAAAGCCATATTTTTACCTCGGAAATCCTAGTTTTGAAAAAAGACTTAGTAATCCCTGCAACACCCGGTTATATTTACCTGTTACGGAACCAGGGATAAGAAACCCCGTCGCAGTATCGTCAACGGGCCAGGCTGCAAAGGCAAGCTTGTCATGTTTGTCTTCCCTTTCGGGGAAGGTCTTTGTAGGTGAGGGTTATGATTTGGTTTTAATGGTGTCTTGGCCAAATAGCTCCTGGCGTGTTTGATCTACACGAGATTGGTCAAGAAACTCATTTTCCCAAGCATATTTAAGCTTATCCAAGCATCAGGCCAGGGCAAAGGTTGTACTCGTTGGAAAACCGATGGTCGTGGTAGATAGAGTTGGAGCTGTAGAACAGCACATCTTATTAACATTAGATGTCGATAGGAAAACGGTGATTTGACACTGGATACCAGGAGAAATGACCAACGCCGGTCCCCCGTGTACATATTCCTGTGCATCCTGTCTCAGCGCTTTGTTGCGTACGTCTTCATATGCCCCACGTTAGCGTCATTTGTTGTGCAGACCGTCCTGTGTGGTCCTGTGTCGGCGTCCCCTTTGTATCGGGGTGGTGACAAGTGTCACATAGCCATTAATTTCTAGCGTGCTAAATATCTTGGAGTATTTGCCAATTTTCTTCCCATTACTAAATACCTTCGTAGCCTTCTTCACCAATACTCTAGACGTCTCTTACTTGTTTCTACTTTTTGTGAAAACTGAGCACGTCCTGGCAATTCCGAAACCCTAGTGCTTCGCAGATTCCTGCGGTGGAATATCCTGCAGCGATGGTTGGAGGTTCTTACAGTGAATAAAAATATGTTCTATCGTTTCCCTGTCTTGCATGCAGCAACAGCAAGCGTCCTCTACTGTATACCCCTTCCTGTGTCCGCGTTGGCACTCTCTGAGTACCCCTTCCTGCGTTCCCTACCAGCGCGCTGTTTTCTCACCGTGCTCTCCAATATGCGCCAGCCAGGCCAACTACGGGAATGTCGTCAAAACGTCGGACAGTTTTGTTTATGTTTTCTTTCGCCTAGCTGTTTAACGCGCTATGCAGGCGCCACAAAAGACCGCCGTCTTCCTCCCTTCCCCGGCGCTTTCAGCCGTCTTCACCGCTCCTGAAACCTCGGAGCCGCCGAGAACTCGCCGCTGGCGGCCTGTCTTTTGACCGGCCCAGACGTGACCAGGACGAGTCGGGGGAGAGGGTGCGCTGTTGTCTTGCATCCGAGAAGCCAGCACCGAAGGCGCAACAGGGAAAGGGAAAGCTGTTTGTTCGAGGAGAAAGAGCAGGCATAGAGAAGGGCACCATCATGAGCAAGACCCACCCTCCTCGGGGCAAGGTTAGCGTCCACCGTGCCGCCGCCAAGATGGTGGTGGTGGTGGTTATCTTGTCCCGAGACTATGCACACCGCTGAAGGGAGGGGGGAGAGGCTGTTAGATGCTTATCAGTAGTCGGGGTGAGAAAACGGCGTAGTCCTCCTCTCTCCCGTCTTCCTTGAGCGCTGCTGAGGAGGTGCCCTGGGTGCGCTTTTCATGACTTGCTTCCTCTGAGCACGGCTTGTGTTGTGACGTTTGCGGTGGTGGTGCCCGTCGTCATCTTACTTGCAAAAATTCTTAGCTGTCATTTATTTATTTGCTTATTGGGCTTCCGCGTCCGGTATTTTGTATAAGCTCGACGAGGGTGAAAAAGAAAGAGTCGTACATTGAATGCCGCTGGTTTGACCGTCGGAGAAGAGTACTTGCCTGTTGCGCGAGTACCGCTAGATGCCGCGACGAGACTATTGGGGGCGCTGTGGTCAAGCCTCTGCGAGGGTGCCTAAGGTGCGGGCATCGAGGAACCCTAGAGCTGATTGGACTGCTATGACAGGAAGGCGTACGCTGCAGAACGCCTCTTGCAGTGGCGGCTTTGAGAACATCGGTGGGGTTGCTGGACAGCCTAACTTCATAACAGTTTGGAATAGGTGAATATTAAGCGTGGCGGAAAGTGTCGTACCCTAACTTGGGCCGGAAAGGATCTTTCAGGGCGGCCCGGGCCGAATGTCACTCGATCGCGTTTCAGCGAGCATTTTTCTCTCTCCACATCTCCACGCCTAAGCTTAGTTTCACGTAGTTCACATGTGTTCTTTAAACACATACTCTACTTTATTTCTACCTTGTTTTACGTGTCATCCCCCACCCGCCCACCTCCACCCTGCAGAGGGCCTCTACCCAGCACCCGCCAGAACACCACCCACCAGCGGAACCAAAGCGCTACGGCGAAACCAAATTCCAAGGCGCAGTGTGAGGCGATCATTATACTAGGGAAAATGATAACTAGTGCTACTGACGCAGGTTTGTTGCGTCACAGGGTATGCCCGCCTGTCCAATTGTTTGTTTTTGTTCACTTATTATATTACACCCTTGCTGCCTTTGTTACTTTTCATACTGCCCATACTGCAGCTCTTACATCACGTAGTTATCAGTGGGCACGTCCAATGACCGTTGTCTGAGTAACTTTTGTTATTATCACTAGTTCGAGAATAATGTCACCGAAGTCCTTAACCATGTTGTGGAGCTACGCCTTACACCACGCACGTTGCACCGCAGAAGTGACTTGAACGTTGCATGGTAGAAGTATTTTTTTTCTTTTTGTTGTTTTACTTATAAGGGTGTCGTACGAGTTTTCTCCTTGACGTTAAATAAGCTAAAGGAGCGTCGTTAAACTCGTTCTTCATGCAAGGACGAGGATTGTATGTTGAATGCGGGGCCCTTACTTTATTTTCCGGTACGTTTCGCTCTTCAGTGTTCTGGCTGCGTAGACCTTGCCTTGAGGTTAGTATTTTCAATCGCGAAATTCTTTTTTTTTTGTTTCCGTCAGTACAGCATTTGCCGCGAAATCGGATTCCATTTCTCAAACTATGCATCACTTTCCAAGCCTTATTCTTTTGATAAGCACGCGTGTCTGGAAAACGTATTCAGCACTGCTTTTTTCTTCCTGACGCTCGGAAACCAACGCATGACCGATTCCACTTTCAACCGGCTTCCACCGCTTTTGACGACACAAAACCTATTGAGTTTGTATAGACATCCTACCCTGGAAAGCTATGCCATAGTTCTTTGAGATTTTTCTTCTCAAAAGCCTCACTTCCATTCAGCCCCTTAGCTATGTGGCTTATAAAGGCTCCGTTGTGCTAACCCTAACCGAGGCGAAAGAATTCGCGTATTGTCCCCCGCATCCACCCTGCCCCTATTTTCCAGAGGGGTAGGGGGGACGTCGCCACCCATTGTTGCTGACCCCATCAGCAAAGGGGATCGTCTGCTAGCATGCAGTGGCGCCCCCCCGCAGACGGACCGGTCCGCTTTCTCATTCTCGAAACGTCGTTCGGTCGCGTACATATGGACTCGCAACAGCTGCTCTGCTATGAAGGATAGGCCTGATGAAGTACGTACCAAAAATGGCAACCAGGAAAGTAAAGAAAAAGTAAATAACCAGGGGCGAGAAATGTGGTTCAGCCTCCTCCGATGGGGAGAGCAGTCTTTGCCGTCTGCTTGTAATGCCGCGCCTCAGCTGGATGCCGTCATGCATGCCGTCTGCGGGAGCCGCCTCCGATTGGTTCGCATTCTGCGGCGTACGGCGCGCGCTCTGGCGGCTGCGGCAGAAGCAGTGCAACGAACGTTGGACGGCAAAATAAGCAGTCCGGAAGGAAGAAAGAAAGATAGTGAAAGATGAAAGGGCGGGGGGTGGAATGGCGGGCCTAAGAAACCGAATAATGGCTCGTTGCCGGTCGTCAGCGCCTTTTGTGGAACCGGTTTCTCCTGCTGCGTGTATTATATATACACACAACAAGCCACAGTGGTGTGCGGCGCGCGCCGCCACCACACTCAAGCAGGCGTGTGTTTTTCGGATTGGCCTTTGGATTGGCTTCTGCGGTCGGAGCCTCTTTTGTTGTATGTTGTTGCTTTATACGCATTTATTTTTTAAACCCGTATTATGGGCACGAATAACTTGGCCGGGTGACGGGATCTTTAGTAGTGGGACTAGGCCGGCTGAAAATTCGCTTTCCTCTTGGCTGTTTCCTTGGTCCGCGGTTTCTCGCCTATTTCTCCTTTGTTAGTTTTTTTATATTGTTTACTTCTGGAAGCGTGTTTGCTAGTGCGACCGCGAGTTGGTAGCGGTTTGTTCGTTGACACTTTTGAAGCCGGGAGTTTAGAACGCCTGTTGGCGATATTTTATTCTACGTCCTGGCGCACTTTGTTTTTCATTGTGCCACACTTTCCCGTGCACAATTTGCTTGCGGTGATTGACACCTTATCGTGCCTTCGTGCGTATTCTAGTAGGGCTATTTTACGCTTTGTCTTTTCTGTAGAGCCACTTAATTTACTATAGTTTCGTAATTCATTGCAAAGCATTCGTCAGGTGTATTGAACTGTCGCGAAACAGCAGGTTCTGAACCTCGTTCGGCGGTTTTGTTCTGTTCTGCACATTTTTTTTTTTAGCACGTAACACGTTTCTCTAAGAAGCGCCGTTCCCGCTGCACATACTGGAATGCATTTCAGAGGCCGCTTCGCAAAGTGATGTATGCGCGTCTCCACCTTTTCAGTGGTCGCGTGCCGAATATGAAGCAGGATCCGCATGCATTCTTCCCACGTAACACTCATCACGTTTCACCTCACACTCACTAACGTCGGACCTTTCGATGGGTACCGCCAGCATGTTGATTAAATAAGCCTCGCAGGCATTATTTGCCGAGCGAATTTGCCGGGAAGAGACGGGGTCGGGCGTATAGCCGTGCAGAGAGACGCTCAAAGCCTAAAAGCCTGGTGGGCCTTCCGGTATTTTATTACTGCTGCCAGCCAAAGGGCCGACCAACCAAGCGTCCAGGCATGCAACGACAGATATGTATACGCGTACCCGCCCTGCGACCCTTTCCTCGTCAGCCCCGTAACGAAGAGCCACACGGTCGCTCCTTGGGACCACACAGGCTCCCCTTATTGTTTACGTCTCCCACCGCAACTTATTAGAGAGGTATACAGGCCGGAGGAGAGGGGTATGTGGCAGCGTTTGATACCTCGGGGGACCCAGGGGGTCAGGGCCCAGTGGCGTGCGCTTCCTTAATGAGAGCTCTTTTATTAGACGCTCCAGCCGAGCCTGAATTGGTCGTCTTGCGCTGGCGTGGTCGCGTGCGTTGGTGCATCGTGTGTGCGGCTTCGGGACAATGCCCTCCAGAGATGTCTGCGATGCGCTTCACGGTTGCGTCATCGCCGCTTCCGGAGGCGCACATACTGTTGGGTCCGCGGATGGCGCAAGGGGGAGCGTTGGCCACCTTGCAAGCTTGCATCTCCCCAGATCAATGTCAGTCTGTTCTGCCTATAGGTTTGAATCAAGGCTTCTTGGATGAAGAGCAAACAGTCAAACATTACATCGATAAATCCGTCCTCCAATCAGTTAGTGAATGCCGGATCGATTATGTCTGGGAAATTTGGTGCCCTTTCGGTTGAGCTGTTGGTTGACAAAACGGAACGGACTGAAGAGAAGTTCAAGGGAAGTGATAAGGCCAGATGAAAGAAGAAGCATCACCGTGTGATGAATCAACCGATAGTGCACTGAGTCAATGAATTATTGAATGACTGAACTGTCTTGTACGTGCCAGAAAATGGAAAGAATGAGTTGTATCGCCGAATCATGGGTAATCCGATGGAGCACTGAGTCAGCGAGTTAATTAATTGCTTAATTAATGATCTGTCTTGTGCGTAACAGAATCGATTACGTTTCTACGGCTTCACTTCTCCCGTGTATCATAAAAAAAGCGCCGTGATAGAGACTTCGAACACAAGTCTGGACGGCATGTATACGACGGAATAAGGAGATCGATATCCACAACCAAGTGGCTTGACATTTTATGTGGACTCCCACCAAAAAGAAGGCCCGAGGGAAGTCTATTTGAAGACGGGCGAGGCATCAGCGTATGCGTCAAGCGTCGATTAGCAGTCCTACTTCGGCGAGTAATATAGTGTCTCGAAGGCGCAAAACACGCCGCTTCCACAGCTCGCTCCTCCAACGTGCGGGATCCTCCGAAGGAATGAATCGACTCCCCCTGGCCCTCAATAGCGTATAACTTGTAAACACCTGCGCCGCACCTCAGGCGGATTCGTCTATCGACGCGGCTTCGTGTGTAAGAGCTAACTCGCACGTACTACGCGTTTCGAGTGTTCCACCTCACTCTCGCGTGTACACACACGGCCGCCGGTGAACGCTTTGGCAGTGAACAGGCCTCCACTGCTATAGCTGCTATAGCAGCGGCGGTCAGTTCTGAAAGGGCGCCGTGTTGTGAGGGGAAATGGCTGCCCGCAGTCCGTTGATATTCCGTGCATTGGGAGCGCCGGTCGAGAGAGGCGAGCGCCTGTGCCCGTTGCCGCGGTTATGTACACAGGCTGTTCGTATGCGCACGTAATGAGAGCCTTGGGGCGGTGACTTTTACTGTGTTTTTTTTTTATTTACGTCTCTCAGAAGCGCTTACTGTCTCAGGCTTTACCGAATTGTTGGGGAATGTGCAGCTGTGAAAAAAGAGAAAAAAGAATCGTGTTAACCCCGTCGGATGTACTTCCAAAAGTCATGGCTTATATTTTTTGCTGTGTCGCTTAAGAAATATTTTGTATCGTGCTTCGTAAAGAAAAATGACGGGGTAGGGCGCTGCCAGGAAGAACAATTGACAGTTCGTTGGTGTTTTTTTTTTGGCTGGCCTATACAAGCGGCATCGCTGACGAGAAAAGAAAATTTAGTTTATTTACGTTGTTATCTTCAAGTGATAAATTCGTGAATTTAGTTAAGCACTCTAAATTTGATCAGGCGTGATGTGATACCTACTAAGGGTACACCTCGGTGAACGCAACGACACAGTGCATTTGTACGTGTAGATTACAACTGTACTAGGAGTGGTGGTGTACTGTGAGGGATGGGGCGATTTAAACTAAACGCAGTGATATAAAACAATCTTTGTTTGTTGGTCAGATGTTTAGGGGAATCCCCCAGAATGGAGCAGATTTGTAACAAGGGAGTAATTGCTCATTGGCATCCACCCAAGCGCAGCCATACGGCTACATGCAAAGGAAAGCTGTACAGCTTTCTCAGAAACTTCGTAGTTAAAGAATTCGCAACCTTGGCCGGGGGTCGAACCCGGGAGCAACGCCTTACCGGAGCAGTCGCTCTACTAACTCAGCTTACCGGGACGGCTAGCATTAGGTATAGCATATGGTTTCTTTAACTACTAAGTTATCAATTACTCGTAATTACGAAGTAATGAGTAATTACTCCTTTATTACTGTTTGTGCCTTGTGTGTTCCTCTTGTTTTATTGCATTCTCTCCTGGATAGGCTTATTTTAAATCAGACTACTGAAGATAGCAGGCATGACCCTCAGACCCCTGTGAGATTATATAGAGCATAAAAAAAATTTACCACACGTGTCCCCTTATTGATGCAGTTTGGCTCTATACTATATACCGGCTCCATATCTCCGCTTCCCGAATGGGCGCGAGACGCCTCCCGGGGGAAGCCTAAACAGCCGCTGCACCGAATAGCCCCAGATACGCACGGAGTGTACACACGCCTTCGCCTGCGCGTTGTATCGCATCAAAGGGCGCCGCCGTCGCCTCGTAGTTATAATACAGCACGTTCTCGGCGGTTTCCGGCGCCGCAAGCGATAGATACGAGGATGGATGGTGGCGGGCGGATTGCTGGGCCCTCCTTCTATATAGCGCTGCATCCATGGCCAGCGGTCAGACTTTGCTCAGCCCCCCCGCTATATGGGTGGGAGAGGTATTGTGAGGGAGAGTGATGTATACAGCGTGTGAGGCGTGCAAGAGGTGCCTGCGTGGTGGTCCTACGAGTGTTGATTAGACGTGCGCGCCGTGTCCGCCTGGTGCTGCAGCTCCGACGCTAATATCGTGTCCCGCGCCTCTGCAAGAGCACGCTGGCTGTAAAGTTTATAACGTCGGCAGAGAGGTTAAGGAACTTGGGATGACTGGGTATAAATCATGCGCCCGCTGTGTTGCTCGACGCCGTAGTACTGCCGGGAGTTTTTTAACAACCTACCTTTGTTGACATTTTTTGTTATGGTAGCGGAGGGTCGAATTCGCACCATAATGAAGATTAGGTTGGACGTAGATGTCCCTTTTGTGCGCTGCTCGCATATCTGACTCCTCTTTACTTTTTGAGTTTTTGCTGGTTTTTTTTTCGTTTGCATACGTGCCAATTTTTCGTGCGCAATGAGTTCAGCGTATATACCACGAAACGCCAACACTGACTGAACTGTGAGCGCAATAATATTAAATTATAGCTGGTGGAGAAGAAGAAACGGATACCATTATAACACTTTCCGGTGGTGGTCTTCGCGCCATCGAAGTGAAAAATCTAGTGCGCTATACAATTCAGACATCCCTCAGCTGATATCTAAGTTCAATGGTATCACGTCGCCTTTTATTTGGCGCTGTCTGCACATTGCCGCGTTCTGTTCATATTCGTGTTGAGTCATTTCGCTCTCGCCCACTCCACTCCGTTTTCCCTATGACTGCACCGGTTTCGAGGCCCGCTTATCAGCCGCACACACGTGCAGAGCCTTAGTCGAAACTCTCTGGACCACGTGACTTGCTTTCGAGCCTTGTATAGCGGAGCACTTACGGCGACTTAAAAGACGCAAAGGTTTCCAAATGCTGAAAGCTATGGTTACCCTCACGCTGCGGAGATTTGTAGTTTCAGGGGTGTGCCATGAGCTGCTCACTGCACAGATGAAAATCATCCATGTGGCCCGGAGACTTTTGGCCAAGGGTGGACCGCCTCTGGTGTCCCTGAAAATCGCATTATACCGCAGGTTTAAGCGTCCGGCCACTTTCTTTTCATGCGGTAGCATTAGAAGGACGCCAAAACTGTCCACGTCGGTGGTGTGGGCGTCTGCGTCAAGCTGCATCTTCCAACCGTGGCAGGTGAGGATCCTCCCCCTTCACCTGTAGGGGAGAGGCCGGATGAAGGATGACTCGGCAAAAATGAATAAAGCGATTACGAATACAAATGGAATAAGAACAGAATAAGAATGGTAATAGAACAGGATTCGAATGGAATCAGATTTGGTATAGAATCGGAATTGGAACACGGTCAGAATTGGAATAGATTCGGGAGTGAAAGGCAATTGAAAATAGAATTGGAATAGACTTGCAAGTGACGAAAGAAATATGCTATCGCATTTCCTCCGGACCAATCCAACTGATCGCCCACAAATTCTTTCCTTTTTTTTTCGGCTAAGATTTGCGGTGGACAACAAGGCAACCAGAGGGAGTTTCCTTGGCCTGTATCGCTTAAGAAACAAATGAGGAGGACATTTGTGACGAACCCGCGACACTTTATAGTGCATGGTCCTCCGCTGCTGTCAGACCCTCGAGCGTGAGGCCGTCGGCGGTTCCTCTTGAAAGCGTGGAGGTAAGGAAGGCTTTTCGAGTGCCGTCGTATGAAGGAAGTTCTTCGGAGCATCAACAGCACCGCAGAAGTCTTGAAGAAGCATTACTCGGGGACTCTTCTGTCTTTTCGTTTCCTACCTATTAGAACGAAGGTCCGTGACTATAGCAGTTTCGATGCAAGAGCATGTCTCAGATGCAGGCATGTGTGTTAGCCCTTACAAAAATGGTCTATAGACAGTCTATAGACTTCTTATAGACTCTATTGCCTTCCTATAGATATTTCTTTTTATCTATTCATAGTCTATAGACAAAGGTGTACTAAATGTGTATGGCCATAAATCTATAGATTGTCTATAGACTATCTATATGAATTTTATTGCCTATAGACTATTTTCTAGGGTTTGTTTATAGAAAGTCTATAGACTTTATAGACAGAAGTTCATGGACAGTCTATAGACTGTCTAAGAAATTTTTGTAACGGGAGCGCTTTTAGTAGGCCTAGCTCAAGTCAGCATAGTCGACGCCTATGTAGGATACCGATGGTCGGCGTCTTCGATGAGATAACCGGCTGCATACAGGGCCAAGCGTCCCCATCCTTACAGCGGCCGGTTTTTCCCCCTCATTTATTGATATTTCCATTCCCACAAATCCTGGCGAAGCGCATTTTTCAAGGAGAAAATGCTTATCAATGCAATTTTCTTTTTCATGTCGTGAGATTTCGGTATAACAATCAATATATCTGCAGGTGTACTCTCTGCAGGCTTGCATATTTTTTTTCTATTTACTTCCGGGCCTCAAGACATTCGGCGCTGCTGCAAGTGCTGCCTTGCACTGCATGGTCGACATCCAATCGACGTGTGGCCCGCAGAATTTTCACTTAGCACGTTATCGACAACATTGCTCTTTACAAGCAGTGCAAGCACGCATCCTTTCTTGTTTCGTCCATAAAACAACTACCTGTATTCGTCGCTCTTTATTTTTTGTCGTTAAAGTTTTCTTTTTACGCTGGCGTTCCGGTCCGCCTGTATACCAGGAAACCCGTGTCGACCGCTCGCGTACACTCTATCAGCGCACAAGTGCTTCGATGTGGCGTCCGTTTATAGCTTTCTCTCTAAAAGCCGAGAAAAGCTTATAGGACTGTGGAAGCAGTGAAGGGTTATAGAGCCAGCTTTAGCTCTTTATAGGCCCTCGCCTAGACTCCTTTCCCCGCCCCGACGCACATATACCGGGACCCTCGCGGACCGCTCTCCTTATCAAGGTCTGCTCTCCTGGTCTATCAGTCTTGTCCACTACCTTGTAGCGCCACCCTTATCTATCTCCACTTAACGGACGCGGAGCCGGGCTCAGTAAGGAGCAAACGTTTCGGCCGCAGAGTTAGCCAGGATGCCCGGATGCACGGACAGCGCAAGATGTGCTGCACCGGAAGAAGTGACAACGCTTGGGGTACGGATCGGAGGGGACTTGGGAGAAAACGAAAAAAAAAAAATCGCGACCGCACCATTTTTCACCCTTTCCACGCCAAAGTGCCCGCGCACGCCGACGACACACCGGAGCGCTTTCCGCGCCATCTCGCAGGGGTCCTTCATCGCCTTCTCACGTGGTGCCTCTACCTTTCCGGCATTCACGCTGGCCAGGGCTGTCTGTGCTTGTGTGCGGTCGACAGCATCGGTCCGGCTACGGGGTCTCGCACTAACGATTTGTTTGTGCGTAGCGTCGTTTCGCGTAATCTGCTGATGGGGCGCATATCCATGGACGTACGTGTGCGGGTTGCACCACAGCACCCCGCTGACGGGAGCGCGCTGCTGACCGTTCCAACCCCCCCTCTGTACTATGGCCCGGTTGTGCATGCATGCTTGATCGCGGTCGCGCCTGAGAAGGGCGTCCCGCCTTTCCTGCCAGGTTCACAGAGCTGAGGTAGAAGAGGGGGGAGGGGGAGTGCTAGGATATGGGTGAGGGAGGGAGTCTGTCCAGATGACTGGCCGTTGACCTCACCCCGTGGTGTGCATAACGGGGTGGGTTTCCAAAGATGCGGGGTTGGCTGCCGCGTTACTACGGCTCCTAGGTGCCTCGTCGTCCCGCGTGTGAGGAAAAATGAGATGCAATAAGCGTTGCCTTGCAGTAGGCAATGATAATTTCTGCGCTGCTGGCAGGAACGAACGTGGGGACATACTGCGCGAGAGTGTTTATATGCTTATTTTCTACATGTACTGCAGGGGGGGGGGGGGGGTCTAGTTAATGCCACAGTGTGACGTAAGCAGAACTTCAGACATGCCCGAAGACTACTGTTATCATCAATGTCAGCCTGACTACGTCCATTGCTGGACAAAGGCTTCTCGCATCTTTCTCCAATTAACCCTGTCCTTTGCCAGCTGCGCCTACCCTATGCCTGCAAACTTCTTAATCTCATCCTCCCATCTAACCTTCTGCCGTCCCCTGCTACGCTTGCCTTCTCTTGGAATCCACTCCGTTACCCTTAAGGACCAGCGGTTATCTTGCCTTCGCATTACAAGCCCTGCCCAAGCCCACTTCTTCCTCTTGATTTCGACTAGGGTGTCATTAAGCCGCGTTTGTTCCCTCACCCGCTCTGCCCGCTTCCGGTCTCTAAACGTTACACCTGTCATTTGCTTTCCATAGTTTGCTGCGTTGCCGTCAATTCAAGCTGAACCCTTTTCGTTAGCCTCCATGTTTCTGCCCCATATACAGTATGCGACAATTCTCTCCCAACTTCCAACGCTTTTCTTCCTATCATAAAATGCTGTTCCCCTGCTAGACTGTTGAATATTACTTCAGTTTTCTGCGTGTTAATTTTTAGAGCCACGTACTGTCATGCTTTGCCTGTCTAGGTCATTTACCATGTTTTGTGATTCGTCTTGGGTTAGTTAATTAGCAAAACAATGTGATCAGGATATTGCAGGTTACTGAAGTAGTCTTCATTAGCTTTTATTGTGCTCTCTTCGGAATCCAGATATCGGGATGCTTGCAGTAATCACGCGCTGAACAGTACAGTATACTGGACAGATCGTGTCCCCTTGCCCGACGCCCTTCCTGATTGGGATGTATTATTATCTCTATGGAGGACTCTGCTGGCTGTGCAGCTCCTGTAGATATTTTCCAGTTCATTTAAATTGCGCCCTCTACACCCTGGTTCTGTAACGTCTGCATGACTGCTGAGGTTTCGACTGAGTCAAATGCTTTCTCGTAATCTATGAAGGCCTCTATATATATGGGTTGGCTGTATTCAGCGGCATGTCCCTGTCACCTGACTGATAGTGTGAATACGGTCTATTGTCGAGTAGCCTTTAAGAAAGCATGCCTGATCCTTAGTTGTTTGATTGGAGTCCAGTGTTGCTCTGATTTAATTATCGAATACCTTAGTAAACACCTTATACTCAACGGACAGTGGGCTGATCTGTCTGTAATTTTTCAAGTCCTTGGCGTCCCCTTTCTTATGGATAAATATGATGTTAGCGTTCTCCCAAGGCTGTGGTATACTCTCGAGATCATGGGGCATTGTGTACACAAGGTGGCCAGTTTTTCAAGCAGAATCCCCCCTCCACCGTCCTTAAACAGACCTGCAGCTACATGATCCTCACCAGCTGCTTTTCTCTTTTCAAATTTCTTCTAGACTAGCCTGTACTATACTAGACTACTAGTTAGTTAAGGTCTGCAGCTACAAGGAAGAC
This sequence comes from Amblyomma americanum, assembly GCF_052857255.1. Taxonomy (NCBI): domain Eukaryota; kingdom Metazoa; phylum Arthropoda; class Arachnida; order Ixodida; family Ixodidae; genus Amblyomma; species Amblyomma americanum. The sequence goes on from NC_135501.1 coordinate 158,557,536, forward strand.
GCAAGAGCATCAACATGACGTCTATCATTGCCGCCTAAAGATAGGAGAGCAGAAAGAGAAGTTCGGGCATTTAAGGCAAATTAAATAAGTTCGTCTCCATCATCATTGGCTGGTATACGGTAAAGTCCACTGCAGGGCAAAGGCCTCTCTCCCTCTGATATCTATATGGATGGATTGAATATGGGCGTCCCTTTGAAACGAAGTGGTGGTGGTTGCCACCATGCTCCGGCTTTTTTTTTTCCTGAATATTTTTTAAGCAATCCGTCAAAGTTAACACTGATATCTATAAATTCGCCGTTTTCTTTAAATACAAATTTTAACTCTGACTTTGTAACCTTACGGCACCGCCCTGCTTTCGAGCCACCAATCCTCCTATCGCCTTTTTGCTGACTTCCACCGCAGATTCACTGACATGACATTGTGATGTAAACCCTAGGGCCTCAGGGAGAGTGGCAGGGCCTGTATCGGCATTCGGATGGATACTGCCACATTCTAGTATATCACGTCCAATCTTTTCTACAGGTTTACCACACTCTGTACTTGGCTCATCTTCTGGGTTAAATTTCTCTTCTGTAGCAATTCGCGTTCAATAAGACACCCTGAGTGAGTAGTGTCCAGCGCCCCCTGTCGCAATGGGCTTCGTAAAGCCCGGATATCTCCTGTGTTTTCCTTTCTGTCGTGTATTTCTCGCACAGTCACTCGAGCTGTCGCGGCCACCGAAGCCACCAGGGCAGCAGCCAAGCACCACGAGTGGTTGCGAAGAGGAGCGGTTGTTGTTGTTGTTGGGTGCCTTGCTTACACTCGGGTGATGACAATCCCCCGACACGGCATCAGTCGAGCCACTCGTCTCTGGAACCGCGGTGCGTCATCACTGCATAGGCTTCTCCGTCAGGGAAGCTCTGTAACACTAACCGCATTACTCGTCGCTTATTGATATTTTGCTTTGTCAGAATTAAGCCGATTCTGCTACTTCATTCGTTCGCTAGCTGTTTCTGCGGGCAGGTCGCCCGATGCCGATGCCACACTTTGTACACGAATACGCCTATACGGGAGTAAAAAGGGGAGTAAGCTGACCTCTATAGCACACTCCCTTTTATAAAAGGAGTTTACTCCTTTCTGGTTTAAGTCCAGAATATACCACCTCGCGTGTACCCTACCTCGGAGTAGTAGGGTGGACATGATATGTTTTTGCCTCTACTGCACTATACCTTTAGTGTCGGTTGCCCGGGGTCTGCGCACCAGTCGACCAAGCTCGTGTATACTCTCGGAACAAGGTTCTATGATGTATCGCCCCTGACGCTTCTTGTCCCCGGTAAATAAAAAAAAGAGTGAGTGGCTTTCCAGTCGGAAACGTTCTTTGCTAGCTGTGCCGTGTTTCGGCGGATGCCGTGTGTTATATATGGCTGTGCACACACGGGGCAGACAGCTCGAAAGCATGGCAGGTACAGACGGGGCCAGCAAAATCTAAAGAGGGCGCTCCCCGTCGGCAGCGCGTCACTGTAAGCGCGAGCGTATCTCCGCACACCCGCTGTGTAAACAAGATTGATTCCAGAAACGGCCCCGCGGGTCTGCTGCGGGGTTCGCGGTTTTGTTTGCCAGTCAACGCTGGATCCGGACCCTCCGCACCGGAAAGGTTCGGGAGCGTAGAACGTTTTGTTTCTTTTTTTTTTTCTGTCGCAGTAGGTATGCCGGTGGCTCCGACTTGCCACGCTTGCGGCTGCTTGGCCCTTGGTACACTCGTCAACGAATGAAACGCGGTACTGCCACTAAACAGCGCTCGGAATCGGGTATACTTAGCGCTATGCGATACCCACTGTATTAATAAGCGCCGCTGGCCGCCTTCCTTTGCTTGGTGTTCATAGATCTCTATCTCTCCCTCTCCCCTGGCGCTTTGTACTGCGCGTACAACTGCATCTGAACGAGCATGCATAAATACGGGAAGAACGGTTGCGTTGACAGCGCATTTACTCACCATCTTGTTGTACATCCTCTGAACCGGTGCAGATCTGTGAACAAGCGTGCTCGGCATCGTTCACCTACGAGGAGCTGCCTCATTGATCCTAAGGAAATACAATCGGGGTGTGTATTACTCGGATGTTTCTGTATCTTTTTTTACGCGTTGCTCCGTATTGCGTGTAGTACATAACTCCGTGTTTCGTTCTCGGTGAAGCAACACAGCGCAGATCAACGCCGTTGGCCGCGTTAACCGGTAGCCGGGTGTAGTGGGAGAGAAAGGCAGCACTGGGGTCATGTCATGCTTCCGATCGACAGCTCTGTAACCAGGCAGGATGGGAAGGGGGCATGGGACTGCGTAAGTGGAAGGGTGCATTGGTCGGCGCAGGATGGCTACAGGAGCGGGGGGGTGGCTAGAAGGGGGAACGTTCTGCGTGTTTCGTGCAAGGCGTGCTCTGCAGCACCGGGTGTATGTGCAGAGCCCTGCTGTACACACGCCGTTTGCTGGCTGTGTAAACACGCGGCTTGGCCCCCCTTAGTGAAAGCGAGATGCCGGCGTGTATGCAGCAGAGCCCCTGGCGAGGGCGACGGCGCCATGCGGCCGCTGCTTTCATAAATAACCGCCAGGGAGAGCGCGGGCGGCTGACGCCTCTTTTCACGGCAGGAGGCGCGGCTGAGCGTGCTGCTGGAGCAGCTCGTGATTTGTGGCCACGGGAAGAAGACTGACGCGCGTGGCAGCCTGCGGCCGTTTTGGCGGGAGCCGCTGCTGCTGCATGTCGCGACTGACGGGCGAAGTGCATTGCGGCAGACGTTCAGTAGCTGCAGGCGGCGCGGCCGTGGTTTACTGGTGGCTTGTACTTCTTTTTTCGCATAGCGAGTAGCAATTGCAAGCCCAGAAAACCTGGACAAACGCGTGTAGTTTGCGCGCCCACCACCGCGTGCTGAGCGGCGCTGAATTTCCAAAGTTACTCCAGGAATTTTGAATGTTTGGTACACACAGCGCATCGGTTTCCTATGTGTGAGCGCTGGAATCATTTTATGTCGGATTCTGCTGTGCACAGGAAGAGTAGGTCACAAGTGTCAACATCTTCGCACACCACTTTCACCCCACTCTTTACTTTCAATCACAACTGAAAATATTCCCAAACAGTTACGCGGTGTTCGCTACTGGCCTCCGACAGATGGCGCTAGTTGCATAAAGAGCACTATATTCGCCCGTTACAAAAGGAAATGGCTTCAAGCCATCATCATAATTGTCTGGTGTTCCTGTATAAGAAAGAACACATCAGGAACACTAATGTCCAGGAAAGCTGGGCATCGATTCGAAATTTTGCTGTTCTAACTTCGAATCGGGTGTCGTCCACTCCACCTGTATCTGTTCTATGCTGAATTTCACTGTCGTCGGAAATAAGCCTGCGCCGGGCCACCGTTGCCGTCTCCACACTAAAGCCTTCCAGTCTGCGCTGTCCGATTTTCCTCTAACTAAGCAACCCTTCCTTCACCCATTCTTTCATTCTTTGCTGCTGTGCTTGCCGTCTTGTCTCTGCATTTCTTGAAACGACCCTCAGACTGAAATGAGCGAACGAGTGACGTGTATAAGGGAGTGACGACAAAATTAATTGGTGCTGATTTCTTAATTCGCCCGTTTGCCTTGATATGACAGGCCGCCGGCCTACCAGGCGCTTAATTTGTCTCCCAAATAAAGTTGCTTGCTGATTACTACTGGAATTGTTCGTTTGAACTTCGCGATGCAAAATAGGATCTGTAAATTGGTCAGTCGTAAACAAACCCAGTTTCTTCTGTCGAACGACAGTATAAATTTCTACTGCGTTTGTCCCCTGGGACATGATGTTTTGACACTCGTCACCGACGATGGGCAGCTAATATACAGTTTTAGTTTCAGGTACGTAGAAGCTTCACGTGCGTAGAGCTCTTACGGGTGACCAGTGCGCATGCGTAGAACGCAAAGGGTATGCGCGAGTCCTCACGGACATACGTGAGATTCCGATTGTTACGTTACGGTCTTTGCGTTGCTTGCGTACGTAGCGTTGACAACATGGCGGCGCCCTGCCCTCCCGCTTCACAGCGATAGCAGCTTCGTCGCTAATCCCTCGTCGCGATATCGTGCTCTGATCAGTTGTCTTCGCCTTCAATTTGCCCATTCTTACCATCGCATAATGTTTCAAGTGGCAAATAGGTTTTGGTTTTCAGATATAAAGACGATTTCTTAGCTCTTAAGCCTAACGAGGCAGCGCTGCGACGCAGTTCGACTGGCTTGGTTTTGACTCGTATTAGAGGGGCTACAGCAGTGTCTGCATCTGTCAGTAGATGGCGCTAGGAAGAACGCGCGGCGTCTGTCGCGTACGTGCAACTAAAGGGTCTGAAATGACATGCGCGTATGCTACGTAGACTTCTCACGTTTGCGTACGTGAACTCTGTACGTACGTGAAACTAAAACTGCCTAAATAACTGCGCTGTGAGAAACGGCCGTAGTTTTGAGCTGCTCATGGTTTTAAACATCAAAAAAGATTTGCTCCTGCCATCGTTTTAACTAGCAACACTGATGTGACCCACTTTATCTGCACTATTGTGTTCTCTGCCACGGATCGAAAGTTGTAACGGGACAATGAAGTCCCTGAGAAATGTCGCGTCAGTGTGCGCATAACCGGTTCTCAGTTTCATCCTTCGCACGTCAGGTGCACACCACCTGTCCAGTCGATTAGTGTTGCTTTTTCGGTTACGTCACAAACGCCGGCATTGTACGTCTTCGATGCTAGCTTAATACCTCCGAAACAAGCAAAACATGTTGTTTCCACAAGTGCGTCCACTCTATACAAGCAAGGCGTAGTGACTGCCTTTCACTTTACATTTTCGCATGAGTAATGGCGCGTACTGCTTTCGAGTTTCTGTGGAGCGAAGAGGGCGTGCAGTACCGTAATCTGAGCTTCCCAACCACTTTTCTCACTGATGTGCTTTTGGCCGCCTTTCTGAGCTTCCATATTCCTTCAAGTAAATTCACTGCAGCCGGATACAACTCAAGAACGAAGCTGCCTTTTCACGTCAAAAGATCCCCTTCCGGCCAATGGCATCGGCAGATTCTCGTTAACCTGCTTAACGAAAATGCAAGGAGTGGCGAGACAATGCGGGGAGGGAATTATCCCCAACCATGGAGGGAGGGAACTATCCTCACACTTCCTGCATTATCACGCTAGCAGGGTCATTAATCGACCGACGCCATTGGCCTGGAAGGAGTCCTATGACGGGGAAATGCCACTTCCGTTCTTGAGTTGCACACCACCTAAAGTCTGTCCGCTAGCGTCATCGCTGGTTCTTTTTCCGCGAATAAAATGACTGTTCTCCCACAGCAATGTCAGACGCATAAAAAGGATGAAAAAAAAGTATCAACATTTATCCCGGCGTAAATCACTGCTGCCAGTGCTGGGGAGGGCGAGCGGGGGGGGGGGGGGGGGGGGGGGGGAGGGGGGGAGGATTGGCAGCTGCCTGAACTCGTAAGTTTGTTCCCATCCTTAATGACCGCCTGCCTCTACAGATACGAAGCCATATGTGAGAGTGGGAGCCGAAAGGAGGTTTATGGAGGCGGGGGATGTCATAAAGCGCCCTCTGGCGCTGGTAGCGCATAAACACGACCTCTAGACGGCGCTCCCCGAAGCCTTGGGTCCTCACGCCGGAGGCAGTTCGGGTCGAAGGGGGACAGTTTTATAAACACTCGGCGGGAGAAATGTGTATACTCGGAGGCACGTGCACTTTGGTGCTACTACTCGAGGACCTGACGGACGGACGGCTGGAGGGAAAATGTTATTCATGGGCCTCCGTGCGGGTGCTGCAGCCAATGCTCGAAGCTAGAGAGAGAGAGGAACCCGGCCGAGCCAAACTTTAGAGCGGAGGAATTGTTTCTCTCTCGGGAGGGGGGAGTTTGAGTGGGCAGGCGTGTACACAGAAACGCTTTCATGATCGCCGAAGTGTTCGAGTGCAGCACAAGGGGCGAGCAAGTGATTGTTTATGGAATATCGCCGTTCGCTCTTTGATCGGCCGAGAGCGCAGCACGCAGCAACCTGCGTGGTTTGCGGGCTTTTTTTTCGTACAAATTTATTACGCGCTGTTGTTTGTCAGGAGGAGTGTAAAGTCTACGGCTCACGACGCATTGTTGCTTAGAAAACGCATTTTATTTTTTTCTTTAAGTCCCGCAGTTAGAGGGAATCTGCTCGGCCATTGCATAGCATTCAGCGTTATGTAAAGGAGTCATTGTGGCGTTTGAAATAGTTTGAAGTAGTGCCTTAACCTATTTTTCACAACTACTTAGTTCTCTGGTTACTCTTTAGAGAGTACTTATTTACCGGAGGGACGGCACCTTGTCGCACTCTCTGTGGCTATTTCCAAGGGCCACTACGAGTGACCAAAAAGAGATGAGCCCCCCCCCCTGTTACATGTATATTGACAATTGTGTAAAGGTAATTATGGCTGTGTTTTGGAGTGATGGAGTACCGTTTAACCTGATCTGTCGTATATGAATAGGGCTTGTTGTTGATGTGCCGTCGTGTTCGAAGGTTATTTGACGTCCTATTTAGGGCTACAACGTGACAAGAGATAGATCGTTCGCCGAATAAATCGATACGTATGGTAGGAGACTTATGCCTCGATCCGTCATTATGTTGATAGATGCATATTTGACTTCATTGATGAATTGATACTTTAATGAATCGTTCATTCACACGAGCAATCGGCAGTCCTGTTAACTCAGTTGTTCAGTGTTGACCAAGCGTCCGCCCGATCTCTGACTGAAGCGAATGTTTGTTCCCTTTCTTATCAGAGAGAGAGTTCATCAATAAGGCAACCGGTCCGTCATTTTAATATATGATGAACGTGAATCCGATCTCATGAATTGTATGCTTGCATTCAACGCAAAATAAACGACTCTACAGGAAAAAAAAATTGATGAAAGGTTCGCCTCTGTCATAATGCCACCGCGAACAGAGAACCTTATTTTGCTTTCATTCGCATTGAAGTGATTACATTGTTGTGTTGCTTAGCGCACACTTTGGCCAGTGAAAGTGACCGAAGTGAACATGGCCACCTTAAGGGGGGGGGGGGGGGGTTATCGTGTAAAACAATAGTCCTGCGCAAAGCCCAGTCTGAACAGAAAGTAAAAAAACGGAATGAAGTATAGACAAGAGACAAAAAGTTGTTTTTCTGTGTTCTGGCTCAGTATTCTCCAAAATGACTTTTTTTCCAGGTCACTCCATTTGATCTTCTATCATTCTTAGCCGGGTCTTGTGACGTCATGACTGACAACTAAGCAAGCAATGTCATTCGCCTGTTTCGGCAGGGTAGTCAGGCTTAGCATTAATAATTAGGCCTTTTGTAGCTATGACACCGTCACACATCTTCCTTATTCCTACACTGGTATCGCCGCTGACGTCCTACTGGGAAGAAGGCTTAAAGGCCGGGCCCAACAAAACAGCCTGTAAGCCCTCTTGTCTTTGTAAGAGCACTGAATAAAGGTGGGGCATCTAGCGACACGCACTAAGCTTCATACAACGACATATTAATCAGTGGCAGAGGTCTTCATCCTACAGTGGACGCGAGTAGGGTGTCGATGATGATTTTTACTGGGTAACCTTATGGCTACAGTTATTCGTTGTGTCCCCCCCTACTAACGAATCAATAAAGTGCCCAAATGTATCGATTGACCACGACCGCCGA